>NW_009909528.1:82713-144026 GCF_000696875.1 Nestor notabilis
GTCTCACAGATTGTTTGCCCTGGTAAACTTTTCTTTGTGGGTGCAAGGTGATGGCTTTGACAAAGTCCTTCTTACGCCACAGCTTTGCAGCTTTTTACACACATGCTGTATAAAAAATTCTTCTTTACTGACATCCCTAGGGATGGGGGTTTGATGCCTGAAGCATATATATTTGGTTCAAAAAAAATCCTGATCCATATAACTATATTCAAATACTTCTTGCTTTTCTACTTGGCTGCTGTCTCTTGTTCTACTACAGAGCACCTCAACTGGATTCCATGTTGATTCTAAGGATTTAATTTCCTTTTTTTTATTTAGTACCTTTTGCTTCAAGAGCTTTTACATTCTCCAGTCTAAAAGTGGTTTTACAAACTATTGGTTCTTCAGTATTGAATTTAAGTTTTACAGTAGCCATGATTTTAACCCCAAAATATTGCTCTGATAAAAGACTTTAGAGTTTCTTACCTGCATTCCTCTATGTTACTTAAGTCAAAAATTGCCATTCCATTTGTGTGCTCTAGAACTACGTGTTTCAAAAAGGCAGTCATTCAGGGTGATGAGAAATTGCTTCCCTTGTGCTCTATCCCACTGTGACATTCGACCAGCTGAAGGTAGTTGAAGTCACCCATTATTACTACCTCATTAGGCTTAGTTGATTCTTTGATCTCCTCCAATGATTTGGACTCAATATCCGTTTCCTGATCAGAAGGCTCAACAGTCCTAATACTGTTCCCCCAGCTCTATGACCTAATCAGTCCTTCCTGCTCAGTTTATAGCCAGGTATTACACTCTCCTATTGATTTTTGTCATTCCAACATTCTTTTGTAATGGCTACTATGTCAAGATCCTCCTTCTTCGCCAAGAATTTCAAGTCACCTATTTTTTTCTCCTACATGTCTCATGTTGGTATACAGATATATATGTAGGTCTTGTATGCATTTGGGGAAGCAGGGAGTTGGCCACGTCATTTTTTATTTAACTCTTAAGTTCGACACTATATTAGCTTTCCAGAATTTCTCAGTTGTCCCTCCTTTAGTTTTGCTGTACATTTCATTCTTGTCCCTTACACCTTTTGTATGACTGACGTCATTAGCAGATGTCTTTAGAAGATATGAGCCCTCATTTATCAGCTTTTCCTCAACTCCTATATGAGTAACCATACTCATTAATTTCCTGCACCAGTAATATATTTTAACTATGGTTTTGGACAACCTCTTCCACAGAGGTTCTTCCTGCGAATCTCTGCGTAAGCATCCCAATGGAAATCCTACTTCTTGTCATCCATTAACTGAAATACCAAAGATCTTAAATTATGACACCTACATATTAGACCAAAAGCAATTTAAAAATGAGCATAAAAATGATGGAATTTCACCAGGTTTTCTGGATAAGTTTCCAGGATTCTTTTAGTGGTTCACAGTACTGGCACAGAATATACCCACCATAGTGAGCTCCTCTCAGGCACCCTATGACAATTCTCTTATTCAAGTTCTGGCTTCGCCCTCTTCCTCCCTGAGAATCTACTCAGCAAACTGTTTCTGTGATCAACATGAACCAGGCTATTAATGTTTTTATTAATTCCATTTCCTAAATTATCTTACAAATTCATTAACGGAAGATATGATGCCAATACTCAGAGTAGTTCTCATACTGATGCTTTACTTCCCTTAGCACCTACTGCTAACAAAGTAAAAATGAAAAAGTCTTTGCTGCTAAATCAGCCACAGTATAATGCACAAAAGACATTAACTACTCCAAAATATATTAAACAATGAAAACCACTTGTGACAGAGCAGAAACACCTTTGCCATTGTCTAATCGTCAAACACATACTTATTCTTGAGAAAAAGTTCTAAATTCAATTTATACCTCACAGTCTAGGTAAATATGAGACAGCTGCTAAATATGTGTATATAAATCTCAAATGTTTTCATCAGATGTATTGGAAAATAATGAGAGTAAAAGAAGGTACTTTTATTCTAGTAGCAGAACATATTCTACTGAAGAATCAGTTTTTTAACTCTTGTGGAGAAGCAAGTATTTCAGAGGGGTTTATTAACATATGGCATAATTAAGTTTTATAATGAATAGAAAGGAGATGAGGAGAACAAAGATTTATAACTGAGGCCAAAACATACAAAAAATGCAAGGACACAAGTCTGTAATTAATCAGCTGCACAAATTCTCTGATTTTCAAGGTTGCAGACCTGACCCTGACTTCAGGGGGCTTCCTTGGTGCTCAAAAATCAGGCCCCTTTCCTCAGGTGCCTAAGAATAGATCCCTGACCACCTTCTGCATCACTAGGCTGGAAACGTGGCAGAGGAGATACTCTGTCTTTATTGGTTAAAAAATACATATACTTTTCAGATGTGTTTTTTCCCAAGAACTGAAATGTGATTGCAAAACCACATTTTTGGTGGGTCTGAATGTGTAAATCCTACATTCACAAAAGTATTTAAGGAAAGATGGCTGGCTGTACTAATATTTGGATACGAGACCTGGCTCGTCCTGGTCTGAATTCAAAGCACTGGCTCTGGGTTCAAAGAGTCTGTCTCCAGTTGGAGCATACCTTTCATGTACAGCACTGATAACTCCACACTGATCACCTGGAAGATGCTATAGAAACAGATTGTTTTTATTACTGCAACAGGCTGAAATACTGACTGGTGTTGCTTCTTTCAGTCAGAATTGCCAGTAAGTTACTGCTAGTAATGGTGTTATAAATCACTGGGTTTTGATAACGTTTTTCCTACTTCATATTATTACAAACTCAGCATTTAAATATTACATTTGCAGTTCTTTGATCAAAAAGCATGGGCAAACCTAATTACAAATAATTTTTAAAAATTCAAGTGAATGCAAAAATGAAGTGTTTTGGTTTGTACATGGGTTACATTATTTTGGTGTCAAGAATGTCTTATGAAAAGCTTTCATTTTATTTTATTTCTTTGTGACTTATCTCTCATATTAGATGGCAAAATAAGTTTCCAGATGTTTTCCTTTGTGGAAACCTACTTGTAAATGCAAATTAATGTGTTTTCTATAGCAGTACTAAGCCAGCACCACCACGCCTTAAAGCACTGTGTACCACAAGTGGGAGACTGTTGGGGAGACAATACTGAGAACCTTTCCACCACCAGTGTCCTCCTAAACAATTCTGTAAACATTTTACATGCTCATTATATTCAGAGATCATATCCAGACTTGTTTACAGAGCTGGCCATCATGAAGAGAAAATTCTGATGGTTTCTGTGGGCTTTGTATGACTGAGATTTGTCAGAAGTACCTGTTTGCCATGTGGCATAGGAATAAGCCACACACGATTGCAACTCTGGATTGAAAAATGCACTGAGGTGTTTCTCCAACACCTAGGAGAACTGTTCTTTCAAAATGTGTAATCTCTAACAATACTGAGTAGTAAGAACACCTTCAACAGTTCTGTTATAGAAATCATGTGTTTCCTCAAATAGGCATGCACGTTATGGCAAAAATATATTTATAGAACAAAAAGAAATCTCAGTAGTTAAGAAGCCTCAAATATTCACAAAATTACTGCTGGGCTAATAGTAAGCAAAGGAACCATTAACAGCAGCATTGTACCATCATGCTAATATATCACTTTGCTTCTGACAGTCCTTGAGGACCTCACCTGTTTCTCCCAGTACAAAGTACATAATCAATATAGGTTTTCCAATCTTGCATGCCACACTGAGTTCCCAAGAGCCTTCTTTTAAGTACTCCATCCATCTTTCACCTGCCCTATAAGTGCTGTGGTTTATTTATACATCATTCATTGTTTTGTTAGAGGTAGTCTGTCAGCTCAGAGTACTTAGCCCTTCCCTGGACCGCAAAACTTGCTCATCCTCATAGGAATGCCACTTAACATTGGCACCTGCTTAGTATTGTAAAGTGCATCCAGATGGGACCATCTCTCTGCAGACCCTCAGCCTGCTGCAGGCAGAGATTCACGACACGGCTCCTCATAAGTGGTTTATTCCTGCATACTCTTGTACTGACCCTTGTAGCCCTTTAGAAAAGGAACAATGACTGTGGTTTGATCTATGGCATTTTGACTTAAGTCAAAGGAGTGCAGTGGAGAAACACAGGCAGACTACACTGCTAAACAGTATAGATGCTGTTCAGCTTGAGGGCTGGGGTTTCCTTCCTCAGTGCTTTATGTCCTGGCAGCCAAAGGAACTTTCATCAAGAGAGACTCTGGCACATGGAGATCTTTTCTGATTTATGCTCTGCCCCATTAACACTGGCCTTTGTAACAAAAGCATTTAAGATAGAGAACTCCTAACTGTATGTAGACCAAGGACTTGGGATTCAAGACTGTTATTTGCCAGATGTGTATAGGGAAGCGTATTTAGGTGGAAATTAAGTTCCCACTTGGTATCAGTATCTTCCACTCCTTTCTAGCAGTTTGGTACTTTTATCCACATTTCCATTATTAACATTTAATTTCATGAGTTTTATTACCTAACCATAAAATTTCTCTTCAAGCTGCAGTAAAGCAAAAAGAAACTAAAGCCAGGCACTGTATTTTAGAGCTATGAGAATACACATGAAAGGGGCAAGTTCTTTCAGAAACTATCCTCATTTTAAGAAAAGACAGAGTTTCAAAAATACTACATTTCACAGTCAATAATGTGCATTAGATGCTCTGTGGGAATTTAATGTAAAAAGCAATTAGTATTTGAATATTATATATATAACTGTGAGCAAAAACCAATACAGGTTTTTAAATACGATGCTTCCTATGAACATTGCAGTGCTTCCACTCTTCCCTTGCTTTGATGTTAACAGTCCTATGCCATTAACCTTAACAATGAAAATACAGGACCTAAATTTATAAAACACAACAGAAATACTGCAGTTTTGAGTGCTAATGTACAGACTTAACAATAGCCTGCAGTAATGTCACTGGCTATTATACTATATGTTTTATTGATATTCCCATAATGAAATCTCATTCAGCTGGAAAATATACATCAACTATTTAATAGAAATGAACCTTAGGAAAGCCCTATTCATTTCCTTAAGCACAGAAATGTTAAAAAACTAGGAAGTTCTGACTATGCTCCTAAAACCACAGAGAATCTGATAAAGCATTAGATTTGCATTTCTGCACTGATCTTCCACATCCTGTTCTCATTCGTGGTCAGACCCGGTGCAAGAGAAGCCTGAACTTTGTTTTGCTCTGTTAGGACACCCCAGAAAGCAGGTACCACGGCTAAACCTCAACAAATGGAAGGATCATCAATTCCATGTGGAATTACCAGGAACATTATCCTTGAAAACTTACATTTAGGCAACTACACGCTGAATATAAGCCCCATCAAGTCCCTTCTGACATGCTTTCTTCCTCTCTGTTCCCAGCACAATCGTTATCAGGAATCTGGAGAGTTCACGGTGTCTAAATAGAGACAGAAACTCACAAACTCTCCAGACAAACAGCTTCATTCCTTTTACAGGTGAGTTGACTAGAGCATATAGTTGCTGAAACAAGTTGACCAAGGACTGATTTCTTTGCTTAAAATCTTACACCAGTTTGCATGAACAAAGGCATGAAATAGTTCACCTGGGTAACAAAGCATCCTCAAACGTTCTGGTCTATTTTGAGTTATACCCAACTTTAACTCCTCAACCCTGTGTTGAGGGTTTCTTGTACCTCAACAGCAGTACCTGTTGTGTAATATCAGAAAAGTTAATACTAGGATTTGATGGCATTAAAAGCGGAATTGACAGTAATCTCTCGTGATGGAAGAATCTATTTCCCAAACATTTAAATCTAAGCAGATGTTCGATGTAATGTAATTGGAACCGCAATTTGTAAATGTCTACATACGGAACTATTTCAAGGCCTTCATAATACCATCATTTGCCACACTTCACTGTATCTGAGCTTATTTGAAGCAGGTTGCAAAGCAATTAACATTTGCCAGAAGAAATATCGTGTGTCAAGCCATGAGCACTGCTCTGAGTATTCACTTCGCATAAGACCTTTCATTCTAACTAGTGCTGTTTAAACAGGCAATTAGAATCAAACAATACCAAATCTACAGAGGTGAAATCTAATAAAGTAAAACAAGAAATATGTTTAAATAAAGGGATTGTCTTAGCTTTGCAGCTCTTTTGTAAGACTACATCCACCCTGGGTTAAATTTAATTACAACACAAATGCATCAATATTTCTTGGTTTGGGCTTCTGATTAAAATGCTACTAGCTTATTATACTGTATTTGCTAAAAATGATAAATCTATCTAATAAACTGCAGTCCTGTAAAAGGATTCTCGTTCCAGAACTACTTTTGCACAATATATCTCTTTAACTCTCTCGTATTCCATGCAGGCCAGAAGAAGCTTGTGTACGTAATCTCACTTGAGTATCACACCAAGTATTGGCAATACTGTCTAGATTAAAAAAGGATCATTAAAGAATGCTGTAGAATAAAACTGAATAAGATTTGGCTGGTGAATGAAATCAGCCCATTACTATCATCATTTTACTATACTTTGAAGTTATTTTAATTTATCCAATTGATCACCTGCTATTCAAGATGCCAGCTGGGAGACTTTAACATTAAAAAAATCAAAAGTTAAGATAAATAAATTAAAAAACCCCATTATTTCAACATTTACACACTCCTTACTTCAAACTTACATATGAAGAAATGGTTTTATGGAAGAGCTAAGAAGTTCTGTCTTTGTGCTCATTTATTCCTTAGTCTTCTGAAGGCATTACAGCTGCCAGTATTTGAGCAAAAGCTGCTCTTTGAAAGATGACTACTGTTCACTGCACTCAGCCCATCTTCCAATTACAATAAATCAGAAATGATCAAAATACAGTTGCCACATAAAATTCACTTGAAGTTACTACTGATACTGACTGCAACAGAATATGTGACCTGATGAGACAGTGAAGACAGTCACAGAAATAATTTCTTATTGAAAAATGAACTCGCGTTGTGGGATTTCTTGCTCTGCCATGCATGTAGGGGTGATTTGGGAGACTAACTTTATGAGCCACATTCACCTCAACTACCATTAGACACTTGACTGAGGATCACAAGATAGTAACCAAATTACCCTCATTATAGGCAACAGAAAGACAGTTCAAGAGGTTGATATTTGACTGTGATTATCATTACTATGATTATGATGTTACTCCATTAACCATGGAGTAACATTACAGTAAGAACATAACTATCTCAAAAATGTCACTTAAATGCTTAGTTTCAACTGAGATGTGTTCAGGACTGTGTCTATCCTTTCCTCACCTGTAAAATGTGGGAAATAACATTTCCACAATTTTTCAGAAAAATAAAAGGCACATGGGACACTGAAAGATACACAAGGGATCTGGTGTTGGGCTAATTTCAGAACCGTGGACATAAGTCATCTGCCTTCTGATTTACAGAAGCACTATAGGCTACCAAAATGAATTCACACTATATAATAAAATCCTCAGTATTACTGAAATTCACTGTCACGGCTCACATATATCCATTGACACAGACATTCCTTATCAGTTCTTTCCTTTTCACATATAACAAAATATTCAAAGCCTCAGAGTCAATACTCTGTGGGTTGAAGGAAAAAGCAGTAAATGCATTCAGAAAATGTGACCTGAGTAAGTGGTAAGTGTATAAGGTGTAAAAGGACAGCTCAGATATGTGTATAATCCAGGTTTCCCTTTCAGCACTGACAGATGCTCTATCTTTAGTCAAGCCTTTTTACTTAGAGGCAGTTGACAGTTAGGGCCTGCCTGCATCCTCCCTTAATCCATCAACACATACTTGAAAAGAAAAGAGATACTCCATCTCCAGAACAAATCTGGAGTTTTTTCAAGTAGGCCTCATGGAGATAGCTTCCTTATTTGTCTTACATAAACACATCACTCAAGAAGACAACATCAAAGACAGCAGAGCTGTCATAAGTCTGATGGTTGATTTTTGTTATTATTACTGTTGCTCAGCTATTCAAGGCAACAAAATCTGTGCTGAACTTCTTGAAGGTAAAACCATGCTAAGCTGGGACAATTTACAAATTTAAGGAACATGGCACCCTCCTCCCCCCAGAAAATCATAAAAAAAGTTCCACAAATGTAAATGATACCCAAATGTAGCTACAAGACATTTAGCTTATATAAACACTTTGTATTTGATTACTAACTTGTAAGTGCCTCATTTTGATTGCAGTTTATTATGGGAGAAAAGCAAATGAGGTAGGAATCCAATCTGCTCTCTCTGAGGTAGCTCCACTATGTGAACTGAAGAAAGATAAATGGAGATTTGCTTCAAAAGCTCTAAAATGCTAAAGTAAATGAACCTGCAGTTGCTTAAAGATTCACTGTAATTAAGTAGCAATAATTTTACCATGATAAACATGTAACTGGGGACCTGGTCAAGGAGATGTGCAATGTAACTTGGGGCTGTCTGATGACTAGCTAGCAAGAAAACATACCTTGCTTCCACTGACACAAACACCAGTCAGAGCAAAACCCAAAACCTGGTGGGGTATTTGCTGTTCAGTCAGGTTTTGCATTTTAGCCTGATAACAATGAATCCCAGATAGACATTCATAGTTGTCTCTTGAAAACTGGAGTAGTAAATAATTTTTGGTCATTATCATTCAGCTACTTAGGTATAAATTCTAAGTGACAGACTAAAGACATCTTTCAGGCATGCAGAATGTTTTTCTTTCTACTGTTAGCCTAGTGATGTTTGACTAATGTGATTTTATCACTGAAGCTAGCTGCTGGCATCTTTCTCCTGAAGTACTCATGCTTCTCTGTTTGCAAAAGCTGTCAGTGTTTGAAACTGGTATTAAGTTCCAAAACAATTAATTGTTCAAATTCCAACTGAAAGAGCATGCCTGAAAACATTTTAGTGCTTTAAAACCAGCTATTTCATTTTAGAAAACACAGGAACCCCTCAAGAACCTCATCTTAGTCCAGTTCTTGTTCTCAGAGCAAATTTCTAAGAGGAACCAATCTAAAGACGAACAAACCTCTTCTTTCCACACCAGCAGAAGTGGTACAGTTTTATTCTTCAGAGTCACAAAACAGTATTGGGTTTGATGGATTATGATCCAGAAAAAAAACCAAAACAAACCTTATTATTTTAAAATCAATTCTTTATATAGGAATACACACAACACACAATAGATCATCAACCTCATATTACTGTGCAGTACTGAGATGTCTTTAGAACTGTGTTTTTCTTCATTTGCTAAATAATGCCAAGATTTTTAAATGAATTGAGAACATGAAAACCATATGTTAAAATTTGACAGTTGTGATCAAATGACAATGGAGATCTGTTAGTTCTCCCTTTAACTTTGTAAATATGTGTTAAAAATGCTTCCCAAAATCATCACAAGGATTAAGAAAACACTCTAACACATGCAAGGATACAAGTCTGAAACTTAGCAATTAAAATTACTATTAATAGTGTTATCAAGGAAGAAAAAGAATACAAATACAGGACTTAAACTACATCTCAAAAATTCAGCAGCATAACTCACAGTTATTAAAGAATGAGTATCAATCAAAAAACCAAACCAAGTTCTCTCTCCCTATTAGCTTTAATTTCCATTTATTGTGACACTGAACGGAAGTTTTGGACCTTGATCTTCTAGCTTTAACATTTGTCTTAATCTTTGAATATCACTAGAAAATCCTAAATGCTTCACAATCCTATCTTCTGCTTCCTTGCACTGATATCTCAGAGTAGTTTTACTTGGTGATAATGGAAGAATCTTCCACCTAATGGTCACTATAGATCTGACAGCAGATATACCACTAGGAGCACAGTCCTCATGGTGTGAAGGTCACAGCTAAACTTTTTCGTGGAGCCACAGTCTCATTTTAAACTCTGGTCATAATGAAAGACAAACATCGAGTTGTTTTCTCATCAAGATCAGCTCATCAAGTTTTGTCAAGAGCAGCTCTTCCCAATCTGAGCAGAAAAGCTCAACTTCATCACTTTTAAATATACTTGTTGACTAGTGGGTTCTAGCAGACATAGAATTATTTCTGGAATGCTCTTTGAAATTTCTTGAGACTTTTATACACTTAACAGTTTTTACTTGTATGCAGAGTTTCAGAAATGCGGTTTTATGTACAGTGTACTTTAGAGGTGCATTTAAGCCTTGAAAAAGAATTAGTAGAGCCACCATTCTGAGAAAAATAGTTGCTGTTTCCTCAGCAATCTGAGGAGTCAAGAAAACGTCTGTGTTGCTCTGCAGCATGGAAATGATGAGGTTGACTACCAGTGGTGGCACTCTCAGAGGGACAGAACGAGGGTCTAGAGGAAGGGCAGGCATCCCCATGACTCTGGCTTGCTAATACCTGCCGGTAGTTAGTTTTATGCATTAGTAGGTTAGGAAGGAAGTTTATGGTTGTTCCAGAAATGTTTGCCTCTTAGAGAAGAAGTCCCCAGTGATATAAATCAGGACATAAAAAAAATTAAAATAGAATTGAAATTATTTGGATAATATGCAACGAATACATTCTTTCTAAAAATGGTGGCATTCAAGTGTTCTATAAGAGAAAGCCCCAAATCAAGACTTTCCTTCTTGCCCTAGGTCAATTTAACTAAAATGAATACTTACCAAATCACACTGCTTTTCTACTTAAGCTAATTTCACTATGAAGAAAGACAATCCTAATGCAATTTTTGAAGCTCCATGAATATAGAATGTACATACATGCTTTTTAATGCTTTCCATTGCCATACACACACCAATTTGCCTATAATTCATCTTGTTTAGGAGGACAGTACTTGTGCTAATGTAGCTAAATTAATAACAGCCAGAATCAATTCTGCTATTTTACTTCTATGAATTCTTGCAAGGTTCTTTAAAGCACTAAGGAGAGGTTTGAATGGCGGACTAGGAAAGGAGTGAAAAATGAAGCAGGCACATGGTTTTCATTTGGGGGGAGGGAGTCTGTTATGAAATTTATTTGACTGCTGCAGGCAATATTGGAGGATTAAATGGAAACTGGCTGAACCTTAGCTTCCAGTTTATAAAGAGCATTCACTCTATAAAGTTTCCTTATAGCACCTTTTTACATAATGAGCTTTAACTAAATTCTGTCAGCACGGAAAGTGGTTCATATGGTTTAAGATGTGTCTTACTTCAGGAATTCAGAAGCTTTTCCCTTCAAAGGCAGAGAAGCAGCTTTAAAGGAGGGCTTGGGTCTTGAAGCACTAGAAGATGCTGTACCTATCCCATGTTTCATGCTTTCAACTACAGACTTGAATAAATCTAAGGCAGGATGTTGATCTTGTCAGCTGCAATTATCGTTTACCTGATGATTCATATGCTATTGTATATAATCCTCAGTCCCTTCGAAAGTGTGAATCTTCCTTATAATACTATAACTGGCAAGAAAAGTAGAAAGGACAAATATATAACCTGGTGTCATTTATATTTCATTTTCTTACTCTTCAATTTGTTTTATTTCTGTTTTGGGCTCAGAACATTTTTTTCTGAAATCTACTTCACCCATGAAGGTGGCTGCCTCTCCTTTTCTTTCCTCTTTTTCAACTCTTGAGAATTTGTAGCAGGCTCAATCTTGCATAAGTACTACTGTACGTTATGAAGAAAAGAACACAAGAACATCTAGGATCAAGATTTATAGTGTCATTCCTCTCTCCTCCCCTCCCCTTTTTTTGGGGGGGTGGATGGGGTTTAGCTAAATTCGGTTCCTAAATCATTCTATATAATGGGCTTTGAGCAACCTGGTCTAGAGGAAGATGCTCACAGCAGGGGCTTGGAATCAGGTGATCTTTAAGGTACCTTCCAACCCAAACTATTCTGTGATTCTATGATATCTTGTACAGTTGTGCTTACAGAAATACTGGAATATGTTGTTTCAGGCATTGTGCAGCTACAAAAAATCTGTTGCCATTCTAAGTGAACATAAAAGCTTAAGAGACTTAATCATTCAAACACTTCTAAGACTATACGCAGCTTTATCAGTGCCCAATTTTCCTGGGAGCTCAAAGTGGTTATGCTATTCACATGTACATTTGGAACTGAGGTTGCATTTTCAGACACAAATTTTAAAATCAGTAGAGTTAAATCCTATTTTTTTTTTCTAACCAGAAATTGTGGATGTCTTTAAGTCTTCTAGAAGTAAAGGAGTCTTTTTAACAATGTTACCCTTCTGCAAATAGTTCCTTTTTCAAACCATAGTTCAAACCAAAAGGATAAAAAGAGTAAGTTCTGGGGTCAAATGAAGTGCTCATTTCAATAGGAAACTGAGTACATTCATGTTCTGATGAAGTATAAATGAACTTGGTCTCAGAAAATTACTTTGAGAAGAAAGATCAGAAATGTTCTGAACTGTCCCACTCTAAGGGGCTGCAAAGGAATACTGTGCTTAATTTGTGTTTTTTCAGATGAGTCTATCTGAAGATTTACCAAGCAGTTCAGGTTGAAAAATACCATCATCTGGCAAGTCCACTATTCATTTGAACTTTTCAAAGTACTCTCCTTGTAAGCATTATTCAAATGAAAACACTGAAATACTTTATAAAGATCAGGTACTAATGTCACTTGATTAACAAATCTATGAACGTAGGTAAGGAAGGAAGGCATAATAAGCTAAAATACAGACAAACATATAATGCTAGATCTAATTCATATTTAATCAATACGGAAGTCAAAGTGCAGCAAAAATTAAAACTCTCTTTGGACAAAGAGGTTCAATAATGTGAACAGGTGATAGTGAAAATGGAATCAGCCGAAGAAACTTATAATGCCAAATGTATTCCTCCTTTGTTTGTTTGTGATTTTGCAGCCAGAATTATCTCCTTGAACTCCACCACACATTCAACAAAGTTGCTGTCATACCAACTCAGCAAAGGGGGGAAGAATCAATTTTACAAGTGTAATATAAAATGTGATATTTATACTGTTTTCCGGTAGCAATCAGCACTGTCTGATGCGCAAGTAATCTGCTGAATGCCAAAGACACTCACGTCTGGCTAACAGTTGTTGGCTGATTCTGCTGAAAGCTCAGTGTCAGAACAGGAATCTGTTTGTGGTAAAAGAGGTCGTGCAGGAAGGTAAGCAGCCTGATTCCACATACTGCACTCATGATGCCTCTTCACAGCAACCACATTTTCCACTTTGGACCCCTGCTCTAAGAAGTCCTAAAATCTCCACTGAGGGTACTACGGGGAAGAGGGTAAATTCCCTCCTCAAAGTCTCAGTTCCCAAAGTCATAAAGTAACCAAGATGAAAACATGATGAAAATCACTCTCTCAGCTAAATTAATAATTGTTTATTTTAAGCAAACTAATAACAGTACTTGGTCTTTCTTGCCCAAAGACCTCAATATTCTCTGCATTAGATAAACAAGCCTCAGGTAACGTAAATACTACCTTTTCCAAATATTTCTATTGGGTTATGAAGAGACAGTGAAATAAAGGAATATGAAAGAAGAATAAGATGCCATTTGTGCTGCTTTAGAGAAACCCTGGGAAAGAGCGATGGTACTAACTGAATCACAGCTGCCTCCTGTCAGCCCTTTAACCAGGGTGCTGGGTCAGCATGCAGGATGGATGAACACAGCAAAAGGGAGCCCGACCTCTTCCCAGGTCAGCTCCACCTACCGGGCATGAAAGAGAAGTACCAGTCACAAACCCACTATTCCTCTTCTCTTCCTCTTTCCTCTGATGCCCAACCTGGAACAGTGATAAAGGGAACACGAATACAATAATCCTGGTGAAGGAACTGCTTTATGCCTTGCAAGAATGCCATTGGAGTGTATTGCAATCCAGGCCTCAACCCCATGCCACACAGAAACAGTAAGGCACAAGCTGGAAACAACCCCAGGTTTCCCAGTACAGAGATCTAACTCTCGATCATAAAATTATCCTTTCTTCTTCCTTAATCCTTCATTTTATTTTCAGTAACGTGATAGATTCTAATCTACCTCACAATCCCATTAGTGCTGCATGCCAGTCCCTTGCCCATCTGCAGCAGACCGCCCTGCAGTCCTGAAACCACTTCAGATGGCACTTTTTCAAGCCACGCTAATCAAAATGAAATATCTCTCAATTAATTATCCCTCTACAACCTGCATTCCAGTCCCACTCCATAATTGACAATTACTTGCCCATTATTCCTCACAAAGCCTGGAGTAAATTGGATAATTTTAGCATTTGTTTTATTTTGACTGTTCCTAAATTTAACGTGGGAAACTCTTTGCACCCTCCCCCCCTTCCTGTTTTGGTAAAACAAGTTAGTTAGAACCAATGTCTTCACAATTAAATTTTCAACAACACATCGGGAAGGGCATTGCCTCAGCTGTTTATTGATCTCATTATTACAAAAAGCACGTGCTTATGTCTGGCCCTTTATCAAACTTTCATGATTTTAAAATGTACTGAACAGCGTAGTCAAAAGATCATATCTAAGATAAAATTATATATTCAGGCCTCCTCTCCAATTTCTTCCAGACCAACATGTTGCAAAGTATTTCCCTGTTCATACTAAACACACACGAGAACATTTGCACTTATGATTAGGAATCAGCTCTTGACCTTCTAAACTTGTATTGTTCCCTGATGAATGCTCTGGTTCCAATTCCCCAGAGGGCCATGACCTGCTGTGTATCCAAGGTCAATTAAAATCAAGTCCTTAAAGCTTTTTCATATGAATTCTAACATGTTTTCTAAGAATTACAGGCTCAGATTTAACCCTCTGCTGTGTAAGATTTTTCCAATATGAGTTCCTGGTTACTCTGAGCAGCTGAGTGTGCTGCACTTTCTATCACTCATTCCCTGCACAAAACAGCCCTTCTGGCTTATCACCTTCCCCTTCATCACTCTCTCTTGGAATCAGAAGAATGATAAGCATTAGAAATCTGGTCAGCCATCAAGGCCATTTGCCTGCTTAGGCCAGCCTGCTTCTTCCAGAGCTGTTCATGCTTAAGTTTTCCAGACTCATTTCCACCTCCTCTGGTTTCATTCACAAGGTAATGGGTAATACTCAACAGCTCTTCTCTTGCTATTCAATCTGCATTTTCCCTTTCAAAACCTATTGTCAGTCAGCCATGACTTGACTATCTCCCATCTCACTTGCTGCTTCTGCCTGATGAGTTTTGCTTCCTTTGCACAATGTCCCTATTCACACAAATAATGCAGGAGACAGTGAGACAAAGAAAAGGCAAATAAGTTAAATTGTGAAAAACAAAATGCAAATGAAGTACAAGAGAGCCTCTAGCTGGGCAACTTCAGATGATGTCAAGGGAGGGGAAAAAAAACCCCAACAACCAGAATTCAGAATTCAGACCAGAATCAGCAAACACAGCCAAGAGGGAACTGCCAGAACTGATGTCAATGACCCAGCTGGGAAATGCACAGGTGATTAGAAAGGAAAATAGTCAGAGGACTGTGGGAATGGGCTGTGATTCTTGAAGAGAGGCAGCTGGAGCTCAGAGCTGCAGAAAGAGGGTATGTAAGGTAGAGCTAGCAGAGAGCAATGAAGAGGTGATAGCTTGGACGACTCCTGTCAAATAGCAGGGCTTTGTCATGGTAAAAAACCACCACTGAGCACACACACGTGGAACAGGCAGCCAAGTGAAGCTCCACTGGAAATGCTGTCGATCCCATTTGACAAACTACGGGGACTGGAACAAGAGATTTCTGGTATCCCAGTGAGATTCTAAGGCAGAAACGCTGATTATAACGTGCTCTGAGAATAACAATGAAGAACATGGAATGGTAATTATTACATGCAGCAGGATCTGGAAGGAGAGGCAAGATCTTTTATCAGTTCAACTGATACAGCCAGAAAAAACAAGCAAACTCACAAGCACTCAATACCCTTTTTATAATTTCATTTTAATTATTAGATCTTGTAACTGGTTTATGAATATGTTAGTACAATGTTCTATCCAGTGTTACACCTATTATTTAAAAGAAGGCTCCTAGCTTGATAGAAGCATTACTTGTCTCATCCTCTTTGTACATTTTGGTTAAGATTGTGGCATCACTGAGCAGAAAGTGCCAAAGATTTCAGTGAGGTTAAAAGTTAACCCACTAACCTGATGTATTTTTAAACTAAGTCTTCTATTTTAATATGAATTTTCCAGCTCACGTGGAGATTTTCAAAACCCATCTTTTGAATAAAGCCTATCCTGGGCTAACTAATCATCCAGAAAAGCAGCCAGAATAGCTTTTCATAAAGTGAAAGCATGAGAATGAAGAAGATAAGCAGGATCACTATAGATTTATCAGTGTATTCAATACAGTGTTTTACTTGTAGTACACTCAAAATACCAGAGATTTAATAAGTTAGTACCTTATGTACTAGGATTTATGAACATTTTTAATCTGTAAACTAATAACATGGGAGTAAGGAGAATCTTACTGTGCTATCACACCGCAAGTTTGTTACAAGTCAGGCTGGCAATAACACTCCTTATATTGAGGAATGTCTGTACATACTCAGCTGGGATGCAGGTGTTCGGCTAATAAAACAGAAATAGAAATTTGACAGTTAGGCAGAAAGTTACCAGATGTTTCAAAGGAGTAATTAGGAGAAGAAAGGAGAGAGGTGCACTGATACTGGGAAAAAGGAAAACCCATCATCTTTGCTTGCCTGGTATTTTGAAAGTTTACATGGTAAGAATCCCTCTTTATATTTAAAACCAAGCAAGACACTCTTTGCAGCATATTGTATACAATTTCAGGGAAACGAACATAGGCAAAGCATACAAAAATGACTGTAGAACTGCAGCATTATAAGGCAAGTAATTTTAAAGATGTGCAATTGAGACGGAGGGAACTTAATGGTTCAGTTTGAAATGTGCTGCATAATGAAGATTTCAGTTGCTGTAGACCTTCAGCCATAGAAACCACAAGACCAGTACTGATCAATTCACGTTTCCTTGGTAAATCACAAGTTTAATAAAACTCAGGGTTGCAATCTCATCTCATTTATGCTCACACAGCACTAGAATAACCCACCTGACATTATCTCTGAACTTAGCCTAGACTAGCAAAAACCTACAGCTCCACGTTCCTAAGTCCCAAAAATATGCTCCAAATACAAATTGCAAGAGCATAAAGTTTTTATGCAGTAGCTTCACCAAAAAAGCTCTTAATAGTTTAGAACTCCGGTCTCTCAAGCACTTCTGTTGTTTCAATAACCCTGCCTTTATCAGACTCATCAAAGCTGCTGTCCAGCACGAGGTTGCTAGCAACTATAATGAAGTGATGATGCTGTAGATTTCCTTATAGCTAAAGATTTTCCACTGCTAGGCAGGTGACTGCAATTTCCATCACATCAGGAGAATTACTTTTAAGAACGGAAGGAACCTTCGCCCTCCCTCCTTTTCCTCTACCCCTCCCAGCTTAGGTTGCACATCATGATCCACAAACTTTCAGAGAATACTTTGCTTGTGGTTCTCAACACAACCAGTACTACAGGAAATTGAACTGCAAGACAGAGAAGTATTTTTTAAAGGAAACTTTCTTTGAAAACCTAAGCCTGGGAAACAGATCATGGAAAATACTGTGAATAAGCTCTTGATTTTACCTTATGAACAGGGAGATGATACTATGGGTCCCTGTAAAATAGGTTTTCAGAAACAATCCTTAAAACATGTAAAAAATTTAGTACAAAAAAGAAGTTGAGAAATGGATTTCAACTGCAAATCTCCAGGATACCACAATATTTTCACTCTTATGGCAACCTGAAAGCATATCTAAGAATTCTCCCTTATACTGTGAGCTCCCTAAGCAAAAATTCAAACCACCGGATCTGTAACTGAAATCATTTCCCTCACAACAAGAAAATGAAGTCAAACAGTGAAGGCACAGGAATACAAACTTGTACCAGGCACACAAGTGTGCAGACTACCAGCTCTAACTATTGTCATAATTCCTTTTTTTTCAGTTGACTTACTGAACCACATCAAGACTTCAAGAATTATAATGCTGGCTATCCAAGAACAGTTAGAACAAACATGGTGTCATTCATCTGTTTTGTTTTCATATCCTGTTCTAAAGAAAAGGACGCTAGGTTCTTGGGAAGTGTGCTGTCCTTCAAATGGGCTTTTTCCCCATTTGGAGGCAAGGCCCACTGGAAAATCTTCTCTCATTTATTTGGCTGCTAAATCATGTTGTATGTAAAAACAGGGCCCACTTTTCAAGTACTGTATCTTAGACTGAACTACTTCCTTTGAAGAATGCTAAGTACATGGAGCTTACAGGAAAATATTAACTGTCCCATTTTCTCTTGTCCTTTAACATACAAATCCATGGCATAACTAAATTTAAAAACTGATCAAACAGCTGGGAATACTGCTGGATATTAGCATAAAATACTATTCTCTCTAAGTTAGTCACAGTATTTGAGTGATTCTTTGCAAACTCATTTAGCTTGGTCCTTTTATTGAAAGTAATTGGAGAACATGCATGCAACTTGCATTTTCTAATCTGACCTAGAGTTGAGATATCCAAAATGGGGTGCCATAAAGGCGTCTAATTTCCACAAAGCAGCTCCTCAGCATTTTCTCAGTCTGACTATGGTATCCTACAAACATAAAACATTTAGAATTATACTTCCATTTCCTTTGTAAAGCATTTTTTGGTTTATTGAGAGTCCTAATTCCTTTACTTTTATGACACAAGTGAGCAGGGTGAAATGACAGATAAATACATACACGTACATGTGACACACAGCATACGGTTCTGAAAGTAACCAAGTTCAGCCATTTTACAAGGAGAGAACAGTTCAAGTATGCCAAGATGATGTAAAATGACAATCTTTAACACTATTCTCAGAACAGACAAGACTTTTTCTAGATGTTAATCAAAAAACCTCAACGGATACTCCATGTATTTTCCTATGAACTATTAAGTCAGTCCTGCTTGAATTTAACACTGTGATCTCAAAGTTACACTCTTGAAACTGTGTCAAATTCTGGACCCTGGAACTCTACAGCAAAATCTCCATGGACTTAAATGAAGTCAGGTTTTCACCTTCATGTTTACTTAATACTATTACATGCTGCATTTCTAGAGGGTTGTACTTCTGATACATCTACTGACACCTGCTTTTTAAACACACTTCACTTATTAATACAGCAATTTGAAGAATATAAGATTGCTACATCTGGGACTGAATTCCCCTTCCTCTTTTACATCTAGATTTTGTTCTTGTGCAGCTAGTGAATGCTTGAGCTGTTCAGGAGATTTTACTGCTAAACGCAGCATATCAGCTCCTCTGACATTAGAAAGGAATAAAATGTTTCTTCTTTATGAGGCAACTCTGGTTAATCCATTATGAATCTACTTCAAAAATTACTCGAATCCTGTTTTCCTGCAAAGTGATCAATCAGCCTGTGTGACAGATTTTAAACCCAATGTTTGCATACAGGCTGAACGGCTTTTCCTGCACCAACAGAACATTAAAAGTTGCTTTGGTTTTTATTAAGGTGGTAATGTTTGAACAATGGTTGCAGGACATTAAAAACATATTTTTTACAATGGAACTCCCACAACTGTGAAGATTAAAATCATGTGAAGTCTATGTCAAAGAGGGACTGTGACAATAATGAACATTAAAGTTTAATCCAGTAAAAATATAAATCCTCAAAACTAGGTCCTTTTTGAAGAATGGGAGACATACGAAGTAGTATTCTGGTAGATCAGATACACGCCAACAGTAATCCATTCCTTGAAGCATGCATATGAGAAAGAATTCTACCACCAAATGCTAGAACAAGCAGTTTAGAAGATTCAAACCCATTTCCTCAGAAAGCATTAAGAAATTTGCTATTGTGTTGAGGTGGAAAATGTTTACTGAGCTCCGATCCCAGCTTTTACTTCTTATTCAAGTAAACTTCCACTGAAGGCAATTAGAAAGCACATGTGAGACAATAACTCAGGTACTGACCTCAGACCTAACCTTTTGGAAAAATGATTCAGGATCCCTGACTCAGTGTAATGACAAAACATTACTTGAATGGGATCCCAATCTTATTCCTGGTCCTTTCAGTTTTCAAATATGAAGATAACATTAAAAATACAATTTTAATCTGCTATGAGTCTTTTTTCATATTGTGACAAGAAAATATTTCATAACACTGGGAAAAAAATACAGCTTTTATATTTGTCCTTAAGTGGGTTACTCAATAGCACAATAGTAGTAGCACCGTAATATCATAATTTTGTCATCATGACTAATGGTGCTATCAATTAAAAACATCTGTGGCTGTAAAAATGCACATAATGATAGTCATACATTCTCCACCTTGAGTTGTCAGCTCCTTGTCTTGCCAAATCTCTTCTCCTTTTCACACAGGGTTGGTATAGCACAGTAGCAGTAGTGAAGTGTTAACTTTATACTAGATAACCATCAGCTACCATGATGGGGGTTACCAGATTTAAAGTACCACTAGTTCAAGAAGCTATAAGAAACCAACTTTTAACAGCTTAATTTACTTTGACACATACAAGATGCGAGAGCAAAATTACTGTACCAGTACGGTGCTGGTCCCTTCAGTACAGCTTTCTGTGATTACAATGAAATTACAGTTGTCAGCTGTTCCATTGATTAGAGAAAGCTACTACTGAAAACTTGTTAGATTAAGTACTCACTGTTTGTCACAGTTAAGTGAAACTCTGAGCCAAAATTCCATAGTTCTTGGTATTAGTATTTATACCAATCAAGCACAAAACTAAAGTAAACAGCACCCTAAACACGAAGGAAAATCTGCAAGTACTGCTGTCAGGAGTACAGGCTGAAGCAGAGACCAGGCTTTCTCATCCATAAGAGTTGCAAAAAACAAACGGAACCCTCACTTCTGCTGCAAATACTATCAAACATACTTGGTAAACAAAACCAAAGACTCTGTCATAAGAAGAGAATGAGTGAAGACAAAAGAGATTTCACTGACACTGAAAGAGATACAGCTGTGCTGGAAGTACCAGATTTCATCAACTTAAATTCATCATACATGGATGTTACAGGCCCAAAGCAGAGTGCAAAATATTGGTTACATGGTTATTTAACCCATGCTTCCCGGCAGTAAAGTGAACAGTACAAACTCGTATAAACAGACATAGATAGTCAACTGAAATACTGCAGCTGAAGGTGTACATTAGTCACTGACAGGCTGGAAAATACAAGACTGCTTATGTAGAGTATTGAACATCTGTAGTAAAAAGAACCACCTTTGATCACCATAAGTGAATTGAGTGCTGGCAGAAGATGCCAAACTCCTGGAGATACACATACTCTGTTTATCCACAGAAAGGAAACCCACCCTGGATACACTGGTTCCAGCCAACTACCGCCCAGTATCAAATTTCCCACAAGCAAGTCCACAGAGAAGCTAATCAAAGGCCAAGGACATTCCCATCTAATGGAAATTAACCTTTTAGACACAGCATAGTCTGGAGTCAAGCCAGACAACACACAACTGACACCACCTAGGAGACTGATGAATAGTCTCCACCCATCAATGGGCAAGGGACAGACATCCGTTCCCATCATCCTGGACCTCTGCAATGAGAGTAGTGCTCTAAAATTATATGAGTCCTTCCTGGAGAGGTACACCCTGTAAGTAGTGACAGGAAACTGGACCTCCACTACCGGACTCCTCAACCTGTGTGGGCAAGTGCACAAGCCAAGAACTGTGGAAATGACATTTATCCCAAATATCACGTTGCTCACACAGCTTTTGTCAGACACCTCTACTCCACCCCACCCCTGCTTTATTTGGAGCAACTTGACTACTGATAATGGACACCTCTGTGTTTATGCAGCACCTAACACTATCAAGGACTTTGCTGGGAGTCTTTTGCATAACCTAACAGATACTCTTAGTAACAACAGTATTCGGGGGGGTTCAAAACCATTTCTCCCTGGGTTTATTTTCAATAGCTACATGCAGCACTAAATCAAGTCCCAGGAGTACATAGACAGTACGCAACTTTATTAGTCCTTCTCCACGTCAGTCATATACCATGATATAAATTCAGGAGTCTGTAGTCACTTCACCATTTCTATGCATGTAAATGGTTACTCAGTGAGTACTGTAACAGTACACCTTGTTTAAGCTGATCTCTGTTTTCACCAGAACCACCAGCAACATTCTGTCAGCTTGGATCAGGTAGAAGACCTCCCTAATTACTGACAATGTCAAGACCCTTTAGCTGTTCAGCTCAACTAACAGCAAGTCAATATATCCAGAAGCAGGTATTTCAGAGACCCAGAAATCCCAGTTGATGTAGACCATGGCATATCTCCTCAGAATCACAGTTGTTACACTAGATTCCCACTTAATTTCCAATCAAGTTCAGATCTTATTTTTCACATTCAAGGCTTTTGATGGCCTGGACTGCTTCAGCACTTTCTTTACAAGAACGTACTTCTATAACATATATTATGCATATACATATAAAACCAGAGCTACACATTCTATTCTGAATGTGTGCCACTGTATTATTCTGTTTAGATACCATAGGTACTAATCTGTTAGTGCAAGGTATCCATGAAGGGGAAGAGCACAGCAAAATGATTTATATAAAGTACAGGCAGTGGCAGAATTTTCTCAATCATACAGTAAGGTAGTGTTTTACAAGTGTATTGTAAAATACCATTTCAGTTTTGATCCACTAATTTACATGCATTTCTCTAACCTGTATTTAATCCCTAATTTAGAGAAAGATTACACAGCTGTTCCTGAGGAAGATAATACCATGTATTTGTCAGGTGACTTTTGATTAGACCTTTGAATTTTTAAAACTCTTAGTTGTCTCTTCATTTGCAACACATCCTCCTTCGCCAGTTATTTGCAGGAAATGTCTCCATTTATAAGCTTGTTTCTAAACTATTTCTTTGGACCTGGGTGACCATGAAGATACAAGGATCACTGAGAGTTTGTCCTTTTCAAATATAAAACACAAAAGCTAAGAAATATGGGCAAGAGATACGTAATATCAGAGATACACAATGTAAACTTCAACTGATCAATTTGGAACAGGTTTTGATGAAAGCTAAAATGATGGAAAGTGTTTAGAGTGTTAATATGATATACAGTATTTAGAAATGCAGCAGTAACACTATTCGAAGCAACTGGAGGTAAAGCCCTCGACATTACAGTGTCTATGTAAACCTTATATTGCCTGTACACTGAGATGTTAAGCAGACCAACTGGCTTTCTTTGCAATGGGGTTGATTTTCAGAAGATACTGTAAAGAAAAATGAACAAATATCAAGAACATTAATATTAGGAATTGCTGTGGTTGAATTTCTTTAAACATTACGTACACATGTCTAGTGTGAGTGCACCCCAAAGCACTTCAGGTGAACTTAGGAAAGATTTAAACTTGGCTTTTTTTAATCTGCTAGAAAGTATAATGTATTTTTTTTATTAAGGTGACTTCTAGAAATAAAGCATGTATATTGGAATTTTATAACATCTGGAAACACCTCCTGAGAACAATACCTGACAGGAGGAGCTGCAGTGCTGTCAGGGCTAGATGAACTTGTATGGGAATTTGGGAATTACTGGAGAACGTATCTTGCAGATTATATATATAATGATACTGACATCATGAATATAGCAGGGCTGTGTGAGTTCCTGAGGGATTTGGGCAGGTAGAAAGGTAATCTTACATGTGACATTGTTTGTTTGTAGTTCTCTGGAATTGCAAAGGACGGAAGAGAAACGAAGGGCTTTAAGAGGACATATTGTCTTGATCAGCAACCTATAGATCTCTGCTACAGTTGTTAAGAGTAAGGGTAAATGCTCAAGACGTCCAGAAAAGTAAAGAAAAAAAAAAGAATAATCAAAGAATCCTACAGTTGTCTCTAAAAAAGACTGTCTGACAGCTATTACAGCCACTTAAAAGGTTTACAGAGATGCCTGCAATAATTATATCAATCAGTGTCTAAGTTTAATTTCATCACTTTCTGTCCTAGGCTCTATGCAACTTGCAAGCTACAGGGTAGCAAGTGATAAACAGTAGTATTTTCCCTCTTCAGGGTGCTGTTTAGTGACACACAACAAATAAAAACGAAGAGGAAACTTCTGATGTGACTAGAAGGAGAAACAGAATTTTCAATAGTAAGCAAAAGGAAAATAAAAATGACAGAGCTAATGTGTCCACATCTCAAGTACAGATGCAAAGAGGTTTTATGTGATCCCTGCATGGTGAGGGCACAGTCCTTTTCTTTGCCAAACACAAGAAGCCAACTAATGCATGTACCAATGTCACACGTGTGGTGACAAGTAAACCAGAACTGCATTCCTCCTACAGGGATACCCTGTCATGATAACTTCTGAAAGTATGCCTGAAAGAATATATACACACACTTCTGAAAGAATGTATTCTGTGCAGGTGTAAAGGTAAGTAAATGAAAATTTCATAAGAAAATACTATGAAGCAGGAATAATGGCTGGTTAACACAGCTCCTTTAAACAACAGACAGTTTTCGTTGATAAACTTAAGGCTGATGTGAAACTCAAGAGCAAACAGTTAATCTGTCCAGACATATAAAAACAAATAAATAAACAAAAAGGTGCTAATGAAAAAAAAAAAAATCCATATACCAATAAGCAAGAGGGAAATTTGGTTCAGATAAATGTCCAAAACTTGGAGTGATCGCAGGAGTTTGATCCCAATCCAAGGAAGCCAAAAGGCCTAGTGAGTGACTGTCCCTTGAGAACTCTTCCCCAGGTAGATGTTCTCAGGATGAAACACATTTGTTTATTTTGTCTCTTGGTAACAGAAAATTCAATCCATCATTGGCCTCTGGCTACCCATCCTGTTTCCAGTCCTCACAGTATCTGGTAAGCTTTTGGGAGATTTTTTTTCTCTGCGCTCAAGAAAATCATCCTTTAAAATGTCAGTGTGATTAATAAGAGATTAATGGACTCAGCTCAGCACCTTGTCTGCTCAAATGTCACCTTTTGCGGTGTTCAGTGCTTCTCTTTTCCTGAAGGACACCAAAGGCGACAGTCTTGATCAGACAAGAGACGTCAAGTGCGCTTCTTGGCACGTAAATACAGACACTAACAATTCTTAATTATACAAAAGTTAGCAAAAAGAATGGTTTTATCCTTTCTGGAGGAATGTGTAACTCAAGCCTTTCAGTGTTTGTGATTTGGCTGAACACCACTAATTTGGCTTATTGTGCTTACTGCATATTGGGTGATTAAACATACTTGTGTCAAAAGAAAGTCTTGTTAGTGTTACATGGAAAGGCTTCTTTCTTCCTGCCAAAACCTGATCTTCATTAAGATCAGGTTTCTTCATTACCCTTCTTATAAGTAAGACTTCATATATGAATGTCTGGGCAAATGTGTTATTTCTTACAACCTGCATACATTGAGCTATCAGTCTGCCTAGGCAACAACTCTAATCTTGTATCTGTTGTTTAGGAAAAAGCAGACAGCTACCAGCATTTCTTTGCTCAGAACTGTCTTGCAAATGGTAATATATATACACATGCCTAAGAAAAACAACATGGCTGAACTTAACTAAAAATGGAAGGTTTTCATTCAAAATCCAAGTTGTTTATACTGCATTCAATCAGAGTTCGTAGGATTTAATGGCATCATTATTTTCATACGCATAATTTTGAAGGGAGAGCAGGCCTACTGACACCAAAGTTGAAGGCCAAGACTATTCAAGATACTGCTCATGTTGCAGTATGGTATATAAGTCAAGAGTATGAAATGGATCTATTGATCTTCCAAGCTTTATCTGTATCATTCTGAAAATGTCAGTGGAAAAACAATTAGAAGGCTCAGAAGTGACAACAATGAAGATGACTGCTCCGTTTCATGGCAAATTCTGAGGTTCCATTAAATTCTTTTATTCTCTACTGGAATGAATGTAAGAATCTTTTGTGCATTTTTGTCAAAGTTATATTGGGCTCCCTTTCCACCTAAAACCTGAGCTTCATAATGAAAAAAGAAAGCGTATGCTTCTCTCTGTGTCGCTTCAGAGGGGAGGCTGTTGGACAGCATATTTTTTTATGTTGATAAAGAAGTTGCATGGCCAAAAGCTCCAGATTCAAACTCCCCTTCTGCCTTATTTAAAACATCATTTTCAATCCCCCAAGCATAAATCAAGGTAAAAAGATTAGACCGATTGCTAAAACTGAGAATCAAAGGGCCCAGCTCTAGTGCTCCAATTAAAATGGGACCTATAATGTAAAGCAGACATAAAAGATTGTCTTCTGTTTATAGCTGGAACTACTCTAAAAGATTTTAAATTATTATTCTAATAATAATTTACATTTACATAATTTACATGCTCATTTACATCCATAATGGGATAGTTGGGGGAACTGTAACAGGAAAAAACAATGATAACTAGTTTGAGATTCACAAAGTTGCCTTGTTTATAACACCATCTGGTTGGATCCACATCTTCTGTTACAGATGGCCACATGGTTAACTATTTTATGATTCTATGGTTTTTGTGTACAGTAATACAGTACATTTCTGACACTGTCATTGTAATCTACTGAATAAATAAAACAATAATATAAAATATATATGAACATAAATAAATGAATATAAAAAATCTACATGCAAGAGACATTTTTTGACAAACCAGTGGGGGTCTCCTCTCAACAACAAGGGCAGATGCTCATAACCTGCTCCATTAAAATAATTTATAATACATATAAAAAAAAAAGAGTCATGCACTAATAAAAATAGTTTGGCAAAATAAGAAAAAGTCTAATGAAAAATGTGATCAGGGAAACAAGACAATGAAGAATATAAGAGATGCATTATCAAGTAAAATTTTATATTTGTTTGAAAAAACTGTATTAAACTATAAAACCAAAGTTACTACTACAAATGGGTCAAATTCCTTCGAAGTGGAGTCTTTCAATTTCTCAGTTGTATCTTTTTGTATGTACAAGAGGCCAGACTGGAAAAAGAAACAGAATAGGTTATAATACAAAAATCAGAAAGATGGCCAAAAGGGAGTTATTCCACTGAATGAACCAGATGGGTTTCCATGCCAAGCTATGGTGCTTTTGCCTTTCCTTCCCTTCACAGTAAGGGATCAAATATAATGTTTCCTTTTTTCCACAGCTATCCCAAATGAGCAGAAGTGTAAGGTTATTCACAAAACAATTTAAACAAAAAAGTTAAACCCTGGAGCTGCAGTTTAGTATGGTGACCATATGCATTAATCCTTGAAAACACAAAGCAAAATATTAATTTCCTTCTCCTGTTGGAAAAATTTTGATTGCTGACATAGGCAGCTATTACTGTTACGTGGTAAATTACAGTGAGTATTGTTTAAATATGGAAAGCCATGGATGCAGTAAATGACAGATGGAAGAAAACTGACAAAATCTGCAGATTTAATCCTGAAATTTTAAAGGCTTGTTTCTTTGGGGGCGGGTAAGGTTTTATTTTGGTTTGGTTGGTTTGTTTTTTTTTCTTATAGTTCTACAGGCATGTCATGTGAGATTTTAGTGAAGGAGAGTAAATCCTTGTCACAGAATTTATAGAACAGAAAGAAACAACTTCTTGTCTCACTCCAGAGTGTTGGTAATTACTGCTTTGGGCAACTGAAACTCTTTGCTAGACAGTGTCCTTTTCCTGACACGGGCAAGTGGAGTGTTCTGTCACGTGAGGATTTCATCTTTATTATAGGCCAAGAGGTGAGATTCCTACGCATTCTCTTTTCCCTTCTTTCCTATTTTTCCTTTGTTGCTGACACTTGACGTAGAAGCCAATCTTTTCTTTTGCAAGAGAGCAGAGTTCTTGGAAAGACCATGTAAGTCTTTCACTAGGAAATCTGTGCTTCCAAGGCTGACTAGAGACATAAAACAGATATAAGGAATTAAGTATTCATCCAACTACCCCAGCCCTCCTCTTCCTTTAGACAGCATTAGGTTTTCTGGGTGCACCACTTGCCATTCAACACACATCTAAGGCTTCAGCTCCAACAATGAAGCCTATGCTAGCTGTAGCTGGATTTTCAATCATTCAGTATGCTGAAGTGAATAAAACCAAGAAAAAATGCAGCACAGAATGATGGAATATGTATTAAAGTAGTTCATGGCCTCCACCAAATACCCCATTTACAATGAGTTTTAAAGAAAACTTGAATTTAGGTCTCAGCACCAAGGAATAAAAATAGCTTATTTTTTCCCCTCCTGGTTGCCAAATGTGAATAAAACAAATCCTATATAGAAATCACATTTCAACATTACTGTTCTTCATGCTGATTCTTTTATGGAAGCTTTTTTTCAAAGAATTTTTGTCACATCTATCATGTCATAAATACTCAGACTCTTCAATAACCCTGCTTCAAAATTCTGGCCTTGGGGTTTTAGGGTCTTTTTCTTCCTTATCTATGTAAAACACCTATCAGATATCTATTCCTACCTAAATCCCCTAAACTTAGGGTTTAATACAATTAAAGAAGTCAATACTTCTACTATATGAAGAGCATTTCATTTGGTGAAATGAGCCATACACAAAGCTAATGCCAGTGGAGGACTGGATGCATCTGTTTTAAAGAACCTGTTTGCTACAACGTCAACAATCATCTTTCTGTTGCCAAGTAAAGACAGACAATATACTGTTTGCATTACGACCTTATAATGAGGACTCCTTTTTTTTCATACTGAAGTTATTATATAAGGATTATATGGAACAAATTAAGGTTCTTAATTATAAACTCTATGCCAATTCAGTAAACATTTTTTACTTGATTTACCTGTCAAGACATGAAAGGAGAAAGCTGATGTCAAAAATCCAAAGCCTGCCAGTATCTGTGCTGGGCTACTTTAAGGACAGACTATCTTTTTAAGGGCTTCTCCCTTTTATTTCTGGGTAAATGAAGAGTTTTCCACTGGGTGAGGAACTGAATAGAGCTGACACATAATTCTCTGAAAAAATAAATAGATAAAAAAATTCCCCAGATTCAAAGAAAGCCTTTGTTTTTCCTGTTGGGCTGAGCTCTTGCGCCTTGCTCTACTGTTGCACTACATTAGCTAATATTTTGTATTCAGATCCAACAGCCTAATTACGTGTAGAATCTTTCTCATTTATATATATACACAAATACATACACACACATATGCAAAAACATACAAGGCACTCAGAATGCTTGCCCTCTTAGCAAACCACTCCTGGTTTTAGCATTCCCAGGGCTTTATAACTTTGTTTATAACTTTATAACATTCCAGAAAGTACTTACTTTACTATTTTAATATATACAATATAATGAGTTAAAAAATCAGATTTGTGTAAGTTAATTATTAGAAAAGGGGTGAATTTTTTGAGGTAACGTATGATTTACAATCCACACTTACTTCAGGCAGAGTATGTTGTTTCCTTATGTGTTGACAAGACTGCTCAGAATGAGATACCATCTGACACTGTAAAACTGTATTTTAAATACAAATTGTTCTGTTCACACTGGCCATTTTTCTAACTACTGGAAAATGCCAACAGCCTCTGAGGAGGCAAGAACTACCTTTCTGCTTTTTTCTACTTTATTGGAATTGAAAGATAGATTATTTTTATGTGGGGTTTTTTGCAGTTTAATACACAGAAGACTTAAAATTATTGCTACTGTGAGACTCCAACTACGAAAAAAAACATTGGAATATGACCAAAATCTGTGCTAAGCAGCCAGGAATAGCCAACGGCGTGGAAAACTAGTGTTCTCAATATGGCTTATGACAATCTGTGTCAATGCCAATGCTATTCATTGTGCCCACTTCCATCAACAAGAACTTCCTATGGTGATCTGTCATTACTCTCTCTGCTAGTTATAATCTTTTAGTCATCCAAGATTTTCTTTTCCTAAACACGCTGTTTTATGTATTCTATAAAAGATCATCGTGACATAACTCTTGATGACTAAGTATATTAATGAATATCCCATGAACATCCACCAACACATTGCCTCTCTCCACTGAAAGGATATGTGAAATCAGTTTAAAATATAACTTCTTTGTGCAGTCCACAGTGCACAATGTATATAATACATCACTGAGTATATAACACATCACTTGATGCACGAAGACGATGATAAATCTTCCCTTGTCAAATCTCTTCCTGAAATAGAAGGTCGGTTTGCCTCCAGTTATCCCTTAGCAATCACAGTTTTATACATCTAAACCACAAAATACTCAAGCATACTTCATATCTCTATATTGAGGCCAAGTACAGAGCCCTGACCATGCTTAAGAGCTAAAATAAAATCCTAAGGATGCTGTAAGAGAGCTGCTTTGTCATAGTTATCCAACCACACTAAAACTTGGTCTCGCAATAAACTTCTCTTCCTATGTGCATCCCACCCACCCCCATTCCTCCACTTACTGCTGCTACTGACCAGTAAGGTCTTAGGTCACTATAGCCTGTTGTACCAAAAAGCAAACCCACTCCCAATATGCAGATGAGAACTGTTGACAGCTGAAAGGCAGAAGTCATATGCCTCAAATTTAATTCAAATTTTAAATTTAGAAATTTCATAAGTAATAATTTTATGTCAACTGCAGCCATTTCTGCAACAGTGGATTTCTCACCTTCAGTGTAATACATACACGAATGCCCTGCCTGAATCCAGATCTAGTTCTAATCGATAGCAGTTTTCAAAAAAGCCCTGCGTGACCAGCAGGAGGTCTAAATCTTTAGGTCAGCCATAATAAAACAACAACTTATTCCAAGGATGTGACATCACCCTGTAGCCAAAATTTGCTCTTGCATTCCCTTTGAACAAGAGGGTGTTGCTGAAGCTTTTATCTGGTATCTTTCATTCTTGGGACATGGGCAGCAGCTGCGTATTCCCTACTACCTCCACACTGAATGAGTGTTACAGAGAACACAGAAGAGCAAGACATACCAAAACAACCATTGCATGAACTTGACAAAAGTATCCTTCAGTGCTGCAAACTAATGAGTATGTGAACCATAATTTATTATTGTGTACAAGAATTGGTTATATTTACCTGAGGGCTGTTTCTAAAGAAATACAAACTCTCTGTCCAGGTAAAAGCCTACATTTTTGATAAATTCTTTCACCAGGGCAGCACTGGCAGAACAGGTTCCGTACTATCCCACCTCAAATTTGAACTGGAAGCAAGTCTTGGGGTTTGGTAAGAGAGTATACGTGAGTATGCATATGAGTGCAGCGAGTGTGCATATATGTACAAAAGTGACAACTGCCACCCAACTCTGTTTCATAACATGGCAATCCATAGGAGTAACGTGGCATAGCAAAGGTGTTCAGTTGGGAACTTAGGAAAGACAAGAACTAGCTGTGTTCAGTAGCACTATTGGCTATTCATTCCTAGTGGATTACAGGAATTAGGTCCATCGTATCCATTGGGTTTCAATGCAAGTATGACACTAAGCCACGAACAACTCCACCTAGTCCAGCACCTACCACAAATATCCTCCAGTACTTCCTACAGGAAGGTGGTCTTAGTGACAAACACTGGTTCTCAGGTGGCTCCATTTCACCTGTGAATTATGAGGTGGTCTTGGTGAAGGAGCGTGCTACAGAGACATCAGAGTTCTCTCCTTTGTACAGTCTTTCCATGACCTCCTCAAAGCCCCTGTAGCCACTTTGTGCCTCAGCTTCTCAAACTACAAAATTGTCTTAATTTTATTTATGAAATCTGCCATCTACACTAAGGGTAATAAGTGAAGAAAAAAGATGATATTGGATTAGAAAGTTCTACTGTAGCTTAGAACCGTAAAAGCATATAATAGCTCTCTGTGACTAGGAAGGACATTCAAGTGAGAACTCAAATGTCCTGCAGTATTTTAATCATTATTAGATTAAGACCTTCAAACGCCAGTAAAATAAACCCCCTAGTTCCTGGGTATCCGAAACCAGTGCACAGATCAAAATTTTGCACTCTTAAAAGCATTTTATGAATATGTGAAAACTTGTTTTTGCTCTGAAACGCCTTCCTGTACCTCAGCCTATTAACTTGTTCTGTTAGCATATGCCCTTTAAAGATATCTGCGGATGTTTTAAAGCCTTTGAGAGTGTGTGTGCATGCATGAACTTCCAGTATCTTCTGTAACATTTGGCCTGCATATGGAGAAACCTGTGATTTAAAACTAGCTGAAGATTACCAGACAGGCCTCTAAGCAACACACAGAGATGAATGTGCCAAGGGACAATTATTAGAAAAAAAGGAGGCGGCTTCTAGCACTCAGTCAGGGTTATGCAGTTTATAGTTACAATAAGCACGTATTTCTTTGGTCAGGAGACCCAATTTTTTGTGACTTTCAGCAAACAAATTAGTTATTTCTATTTTCCCACCATGATCAAGCCAAATAAATTAAGACAATGTTTTTCATACGCAGCAAGTTACTTCGAATGCTTCCATTTTCAAAAGCCTCATTTTACGAAGGATATATGATCAGCACTTACAAGAATCAAAAATAGTTCTGGAAGCAGGAAATGGCAAAACCCCTTTCGTTCATAGTCTCTGACACAGCATGAGCTGGCACTCTCTTCTTGACTATGAACAAACAATCTGAACTCCCAAATGACACAGGTATCTGGCACACAATTAGGGTCTGAGCACTGCAGGCTGGATCCAAGGCCACCTGGATGAGATGATATCTACAGGATTTCAAAGCAATTATGCACTGCACGCAGCTTTTCCTTCTGAGAAAAATTCCCCAAGACATTTGTACAGATGGGTACTGCCTTCAGTGAATAATGTGCTAGTTTTGAGCCCACCTGAAAATGAATTACCAATTCAGGTTGAAATCAGCAATAGCTTGGTTGAAAAAAAATGCCCACAAACCTAAGACACAGTACTTCAATTTCAAAGTGATTGCTGCTAAATTATGTTTCCATTTTGAAATTAATCTTTAAAGAGAAAAAAGGAAAAAACAACGTATTTTAAAACTCAAAGAAATATTTTGATCTGGGGTTGACAAGTTTATACCTAGCTGACTGCAGGAAACCATTTCAGATCACCAGGAAAACATTTTATCTTTATTTTCCCTGAAAATACAAACAAAACCAAGATCAGGACCACCAAACAATCCTCTCACTCGGGGAAGAAAGCCTCATTTGAATCACAGAATAGTTTGGGTTGGAATGGACCTTCAAAGGTCATCTAGTCCAACCACCCCTGCAATGAGCAGGGACATCATCTTGGTCATCCCAAACCCAAGTGCCACTTTCCTTTTTTGAAATTCAAAAAGGACCTACTCCACCCTATACTTCTGACCATTATTTCTCCACTCCCTCTTTTTCTTCATCCTAGGCATCTTCTCCATCTGTCCATTTGCAGCAGCTGGTTGTCATTCTTTTCCTGGGGCTGCTCTATCAATCTGGAAGGATCCTGAATCCCTGAGTCACATCCTCTCCCTAAATCTTCCCTTCATTTTCTTTTTATCTGCTTCATAGCTCTTTCGCACAATGAGGATGCTACATAAAAACTACATCATTCTGTAACTATTTTGTGAGAAAGCATTATATTCAAACTCAGGAATGAATTCACAAACATCATCTGCAATCCTGCTTTCTCATAATGCGCTGTCCTATGATGACAGCACTATTTTGCCAGTCAAAACCAGCAACTGCAGTTGGCAAAAATGCATTCATTTCCAAAAGTGTTTAGCTTATATACACAAACTCTCTGCCAGCATTGTTTTTTTCTCATAGTACAAGAGCTGCGAAGAGTTTCGGAGAAGTAAATCCAGAAGGGTGCTTCAAAGCTGAAAAACGAGCTCTCAAAACACACATGAATTTATATAAACAAAGTTTAAACCAGATTAAGCAGGACCTACATTTAATAGCCTTCCTGTAGGTGTATGGCTTGCTTTTTTCTTTTCTCTTTTTTTTTTTTCTTTTTGAGGAGCAAGTTTGTAATTACCTGTCAAAGAACAAAATAGCAACGTTGTCTGGAAAGAATGCATTATTTACAGAGAGTGAGTACTTAAGAAAGAAGCTTTCATCACAGGATATATTCCATGGAAACATACAGTTTACCTTGTACCATGAGCTATTTTACTGCAACTTGACTCCTGTCTTGACACTGAGTTTTCAACAGAAATAGCCAATGACTACCTGCCAAGCAAGCCTCTCCGAAAAAACAACCTCCTCTCCTCCCCCCTAAAAACCAGTCTCCAAATGTAATATTAAATCTACTAAAAAGAAATAGTGAAACTACTTTTAAATTTGCTTTGATTTAAACTATAAAGCAAAGCTCACAACTGATCATTTTCCAGTCACACCACACCATGAAAAAACTTCCTTGACAAGGCAGATTAACATTAACATGTATTTGGGGACCCTTTACTCCCAGACATCATGATATAAAAGCACTTAATAAGTAACAGTCACCATGGTACGAAGGTGTGAAATACCAGTTTCCAAAACCAGTTTCTGGAATACAGAAGATCAATTAGAGAAAATTCCCATCAGCGTAAGTATCAACATTTTCCATTACAGAGGCATTGTTAACATAACTCAAATTGTTTGTCTTTCCACTTAACGTGGATACATGAGACTGAACTCTTAATTTCAGTGCAGTTGCTGAAGTCTATTAGGTCATTCTCATTCTAAGCTGTTTGAGTTCCTGCAATGAGCAGCAAGAAGTGTTTCAAGGCCAAATCTGTTGCTGTTATGAATGCTATCAGGCCAGATGCTCTCCTGTGCAGAGTTTTACTTGGAGAAGGCAAGCAGGGGAACACTGTTGGGAAGCCATTCATAGTTCCCTAATTCTGTGAGCACCTGCTTGAGACAGAGCAGAGCACAGCTGCAGCATGCCCTGACACCTTCCCCCTCTCTGCCTCTGGTATGGGATCAAGGGGTGGTGGGACAACTGGGTACAGTGGCAAACAGCTTCATGCGCTGGGGGTCAGATACAAACAGGTTGCAGTTCCTTTTATATGCACATGCCTGGCAAAGGTGGCTTAATGAATTCAGCATATCTCAATAGGTGCATCTGAAGAAAGAGGATCAAATGCAGCAAGAATGTAGAGCTTGAGAGAGCTTGAGAACACTTTCTGTTGATGTTGCTGTTGCAAATAGCACACAGGAAGTGATTAATCCTTGCACATTGCTATGGTACTATTACAAACACGAAGCTTCCAGCTTGAGGACTATATATGGAACACCTTTTTCCCCTTGCATTTAAAAATAGGGTATTTATACTATGTTAATAGCCATCTGTCTTACAGATTTTCCTTTATTCCCTGCTTATAGCATTGTAACTCACAAGGTACCTTTTCCCTAATGCCATAACCACACCTTCAGACTGTTCTTTAAGGAAGAAAAAAAAAACACACACCTCAACACCCTTCCCCTAAAATACAACAAAACAACTCCATAGCAGGTGGAGTCAGAAAAAAAACCAAATTATTTCAGTTTTTTAATTCACTCTGCAATATTCCCCTTACACAAATGTCAAATTGCAGGTGCATACGAAATACTTCTGTTATGACAAGAGCTGCGTATCTTCATAACCAGCGCTTCTCATAACGACGTGTGAACTAAATGCTAACTGGAATAAAATGGACAAAAGCCAACAACACGTCCCAGGTGGCAGTCACGTACAGAAGAGGGACTAAGCCATGTGAGAACAAAAGGTCATGTGGCTGATAGTCCAAAGGGAATCACCATTTCCCTTTATTTCTTGAACTTCTAGGGCTCCAGAAATAGTGTTTGCAGAGTAACGGGACTTGAGCTGACAGTGGATACTGGCTGGCATCACAATCATCCCAGTGAATCATCCCAGTAAAACAGGGGACAACAGAGACAGAGATAAAGGTCCAAGAACAGAAATTGGCAGACTCTTTACAGACAGCAACTAGCAAATTTTTATACATTAATTTCGTTTCATATCAGCATGCCACATACTATCAAAAAGGCATGAACTGACCCAAGCTTTTAGATGACCAAGTATTCTCAGAAGAAACAATCACTATACTCTTTTCCACTCTAGGTGGACCATAACCTTCCCCATAAACACATTCCTAGGCCTATCAAGCTCAATGGTGGCTAGAATGCTTGTGACCCTTATGAGAATGTTCCACCTTACTTCAATTTTCAGCCTAAACCACAACACTCATGAATTACTACGCCTTTACTTGCAAAAATGCATCTTCTACTCTGAAACTTACCCCTTTTATTTATTTACAAGAGCAGAAATAATCCCTATAGCTTCTGTCTTAATTTAAACAAGGCACACTCGTTACAAAGAGTCTATCTAGCTAGCAGAACTGAAGTCTGACAGCAGTACAAGATGAAAAATCTTAAGGAGTAAATGTAACATGAAGGAAAGCACACCAGTACAAGCCTACTTAGGACCTTAAAACAGGTGCTCTGGTTTCTAATCCATGCTGAAGACAGTGCTACTGTACTTTCATAGCTTGTTACTTCCTTTAGTGACAGTAAACCAGGTAAGAGTATCCCTACTTATCTGATAGGCACACAGCTCCAGCAGAACAGACATGAAAAAGGTTAAGGATATAGGGTCACAGTGCATCTCCTTGGATAGTGATAACATTTTGGCTAAGGCAACACAGACCTCAGACGAAGATTTCTTAGAGGCTGCACTTTCATTCAGCCTCTAAGAAATCTTTGGATAGGGCACTAGCAGCACTTGGTAACTTAAGTCTACAGTAACTCATGGAAAAGTGATGTACCAATAGGAAGACAAGAACACAGAATACATTAATCACCAGGCCCATGATCAGAAATCACCGGTATGTTACGTATCAGTCCCCTTTTGAAAACATAATTTAACATTACATTTTTCACTACAAGTAAGATTTTGCTGATTTTCACCACTTATGTAAAAAGAAACTAATACAAATGGTTTAACATAACGTTCTGACTGTAGCTAGATGTGTTTTATCTTAGGATTTGCCACACACCATTTATGAAAAAGGCAATTTCACTGAGCAAGCAGTTCACATCACTCTTCTTCAGCTCTTATGATTTACATATGGAAGAAATCTTCTACTGCATTGTCTTCAAGAGTTAAGGAACCAAGTCTTACTTCAAATTTATTGGACTGTGAAACACCTTCCTCTGAGCTGACTAATAAATCTGAGATTTAGCCCATCTAAACTTAGCTGAATGAAAAGTAAGCACCTGTCTCACCTAGACAGGTGGGATGTACTGCAGTGTAGAGATGCCCCTGCTCCCTTTCCCTCCTCTGAAAACAGAGGGACTATAAAACCTGCTTAGTCTATATGCCTAAATGTAGATAGATAGATAGATAGATAGAATTAGGCAAGATAACTCCACACACACCTCATGATATTCATAAAGACCCCTTGCTTTGTGATTTTTTGAGATTTCCCAGTTACTGCTATATTATTAGATTTGTATCTTTAGTCATTTCTATATTATTAGATTTGCACCTTTACTCACCTCATACTTCTCAAAGTATCCTATTCACTGTATGCTGCAATGGACTGACAAGAACGTCAATGAGAAGTGTTAAAATATCATGATGATGGACAAATGCTACACAGTAATGGCCTTTCCCTTTGCCCACTTTGATTCCTTAACCTGTAAGCTCATCCTCAGGCACAAATTATGAAGTTGACTAACTTGCTAACTGTGAAACAACTACAACTGATTCACAGATCAAACGTTGGACACATACCAGGACTTCCAAGGGTGGGTACAGTCTTCCACTGTTGAGAAACTGCCTTGTGACCTTTGTAAGAAAACTTAATGCCAAGACTGGTGTATCAAGTTAATGCTATCAAGCAAAAAGTTCTAAGTAATCTCTTTTGTAAGAGCCATTTAATAGCACCTTTCCACTGAATCAGCCCAGAATCTGGCTCTTGTTCTTTATGGAAACCATTCTATACCGTAGTGTTGCTCCACGCCACCAATTCGGCTTTCTTGTTAATTTAAGGAATAGTTCAAATCTACACAGACACTCTTCCTTAACTCTGTTTTGCAAGATTTTCCACAGCTTTCCTGTGAAATTAAAGTTTCTTGTTATGCTGGGGTTAAGGTGCAGTGGGAAGGGTGTGGGCAAACTGGGAAGGGAGATGACATTTTAAAATGCTTTATAAAACACCAGATGTTGCAGAACCAACAGAGTGGAACAATGTATTTGCAATTATCAAAAGAAGAGAGTTGTTTGTCCGCATTTTTAAAAACTCATGGGATACTTTTAAGTCACTTAGTTGTGGTCTTCTGTGTGTGAAGAACATAGCAAACGCCCTTATAGATTTGATATTTAAATGACATGCATGACAAGGGAAGCGCTTGATGTGGTTCAGCATTTGCTCTTGTTACACTCTGTACTATGCTGTAAACATTCCAGCTGTGTTAATAATACAAAAGCTATGCAAAAGCATTTTGCCCTTCTTAGTGTATCTTTCTTGCGCATGCTTGAGTTCTATAAAGTTGACATGGGCATATTGTAAGACAATCCTGTAAAGTTTACTGCACCATTCCAATAATACATGCAGGCAGCTGACACGAAGGTCCTACTTCCTAACTTGTGCTTACAGCACAAAAAGCTTTTAGCTGTAAGTCTAAGAGCTATGTAGATTTTCTATTCCATAGCTATAAAGCAAGATAATTTTTATAATTGTTTTATCAATGGGAGAAGTAAGTATTTTAACGCTCAAGCATCTCTTTCTTTTAACCAGTAGAGAAAAGACCATGTCCATTTAAAAAGCAATTTGCTCTTGCCATTTAAAAAGCTGTTGTGGATATTTTATGCAATCTGACAGATATTTATGTTTGGAACCAATTCTGCTTGCACATTACATCACTTCTATATTGCTCTAGAAATGTTCTGTGGAGGCTAAGAGAGAGAAATCTTGAGCTCTGTATTCACTCAGCCATTAACCAACTGTGCTCCTTTAGACAAGTCATTTAATCTCTCTGTGCCTTGGTTTTCCCATCTGTAAAAGGCAGCACATATAAACATTCAGCTGTCTGACAGAGGTGTTGTGAATGCCAAAATACAGTACAACTCTGAGAAGTGACTATGCAAAAAGGCATCTTCTGGCTCAAAGAGCCTCTCCCTTGGTGAAATCCACACATGAATTCACATGGCCTATATGCCACACAAGCCCCATTTTGAGCACTTAAGGAGAACGCTGCTATACAGTGGGCTTGTAGTAGAGTGATGGATTTCACTTCCCAGAGGATACTTAGCCACATGTGCTGACTTCAGTGGCAAAAATATATATTTTTATTGATTTTTCTCCCAACAGTCATGCAGAACGTAGCTGAGATTGACACAGCTGCAGATTCCATTCCACCCTGTACTCCTTTGATACAATTATTTACTGTTCTTTCACATAGTGCAGCAACAGTGAGGCAACACTATTGAAAGTGTTGGAACTGCCTACAAATCTCCAAGGGAAAGAATCTGAAGGCAGAGGGATAAAATGAGCCTTGAAGCAAATTGGACTGCACAGGTGTAAATAACTTGTTCAGCAGAATCTCTATAGCTAGTGATGATGAGTACACTGGGAAGAATCTGGTCAGCTCTCAGAATAAAGGCTCAGTATGCAAGGAAAAGCTTATTTTTAGTTGCAAGCCACAATGATTTGATCGTAAGTTACTGAGGACAACTAACATGGAAGGTTTCAACACCATTTCTGCAGCAGCTTTTCAAAAATCTTTAATGTATTAATACATGAGGAGAAGTATTGTAAAATCCTGAGTCGAAAGACAATGCAGAAAGTATTATAATGCCTCTCCTTTGGGTTTTTGGTCATTTACAGGAAAACAAATCTTTGCTTCTTAAGAATTCATCTGCTCATTATATTCCCATTGTTTGTGTTTATGACATAATCATTTCCACAGCAACTAATTAGGAGAAATCAAGAGTTATGGCTTGAGATGAGGCCTGTAAGGAGCAAATGAAATCATACATGCGTTACATAGAAGATTCCACTTAAAAAAAACAAAGCATAAACCTCCTATCTGGCTACCAAAAAAAAAAAAAAGAAAGAGATGGGGAAGCCACAATAGATGATGCAAGTTAATTTGTTTAAACTGAAGAGCGAATTTTCACCTAAGACAAGATTGTGTCTCCTATTCACTGGCCTATTTTCTTCTTGCACGTGTAGTGCACATTTAAGAAATAGAAATGGCTGGCCCAAGTCAGATCAAAAGTCCAAGCAGTTCAGTGGCCAACAGAAGAATACATGGTTGTAGAGAGAACAAATATGTGGAGATACTTTTCCAGCATACTCTCACGGTAATTTTCAGCCAGGGACTTCCATCTGGAACTTCTTCAATGCAAGAGAATCAATCCTACTTTGGGTAACACCCTCATACTAAAGCATGCTAGAGTATTCCTTTGCTGAGTCTCCAGGTGGTTTGGGATAAAGTGAAAGGAAGAGGTCTATTAATCCCTAATGTTTTTCGGTATGCTTTATTATTCTTTGGCTGTTGTTATAGAAAACTGCTAAACATAAAATTATGAGTGCCTGAGCAAGATTTAAATTAAAGCTATTATCCTTTGTGGTTGGGTGGAACAGGGCAGAATCCAGGCTGGACGGAGCACTCAGGCAACTACCATCAGTATCATTTTAGTTCCCTCTGAGGATGTTTGTCATGGCAATTTTGGCCATGTAGTAGCCCACCTACCCTTTTAGCAAAAGGTCAGGGAGGGATAATCATAGAATGGTTTGGGTTGGAAAGGACCTTAAGATCATCTAGTTCCAACCTCCTGCCATGAGCAGGGACACCTCACACTAAACCATGTCACCTAAGACTCCATCCAACCATGCCTTGAACACTGCCAGGGATGGAGTATTCACAACTTCCTTGGGCAACCCATTCCAGTGCCTCACCACCCTCACTGTAAAGAACTTCCTTATATCTAACCTGAACTTCCCCTGTTTAAGTTTGAAGCCATCACCCCTTCTCCTACCACTAGAGTCCCTAACAAAGAGTCCCTCCCCAGCACTCTTGTAGGCCCCCTTCAGATACTGGAAGGCTGCTGTGAGGTCTCCACATAGCTTCTCCTCTCCAGGCTGAACAGCCTCAAAATTCTGCTTTAACACTTTCTCCTCAAATTATTTTGTCTCTCCTCATAATAAACCAGTACTTTCCTCCAGAGCTGCTAAACAGCTCTCCTTCTCACAGTCTCCAAGTCACAGGGACGTTGTCTCCTACACTGCTCTGTCTTCAATAAACTTCAAGATGCTCACAGATAGGAGGATTAAGATCTTATCAAAGACAAGTTCTTCCTTCTCAAAGAGACAACTTGAATAACCAGCAAGGAAGGAGATTAAGTAGGTAATAAACCACCTTCTAAGGATAATCAGTTTGCAACACACTACTTTCTTCTTCCTGACACCAGTACTCTCCCCTTTGAGACAGGGACCATGGAAGGCGCAACAAAGAGGTCAGTAATGCTAACTGGCCTCAATGTTAAGGGAATTCAAGGAAGGATCTTTATTTTCCTCGTTAGATGTGCTGAACACACACAGCAGAAGGAAAGAGCTTTATAAAACGGCCAGAGGTTCCTTGCCATTTATTATGTAGTGTTTGGCCCTTAGAATGAGAAGGTTGAACATCATCGAGAGAGATAAAACTTTACTGTACAGGCTCCATTTCTGAGGTTAAAGGGAGTTTTTATTAAAGTGAATTCCAAGTTTTGCTTACTCACTATAAACATTTCAAGGATACACTGTGTCAAACAGCTCCTTATGTTAAATACAATATATGACACTGATGTTTTCCATAGTTTATCATCAATAGAACTGGAAGTGTAATAGCAATGGGTTTTAACTTTCTGGGCAGACAAAGTCATTTTGATAATGGTGGCCACCAGAGACAGGAAGAAGTCTAAACATTCTTGATCTTTGGGGTTAGTGGGAATTCAGATGAATGCAGAGGGACCACACATGTTCTCCTGGGAGAAGGGCGCTGGCAGCCTTGTGTAACACACAGTCCTTTTTTGGCTCATGCACAAAGGAACAGGAGAATCAACTCTAAGAAAAGTCACACTTCTGGACAGATGCAAGTCATTGCAATTGTGTGTACCATATGTGGGGAATGGTAAGGAAGAGACTGAATACAAAAAGCAAAAGAGGGAAAGTGACAGAGCCCTGGAAAATGGGTTCCTCCTGAAGCAGAAAGGGGCTTTAAAAACCACACACCAGGCCAAGTCAGCTCAGGGAACTTTCCCTGCTGCCAGCTGAACTCTCGGGCAGATGAAACACAGAGACGAAAACTAACAAAAGGGCACTAACAATCAAAGGACAGGAGTCAGCATAAGATCCGGCAAAATGAAGCCTTTTGTATGTCAGCCTGCTCTTGTTAACCTAACTTGAACTCCCCACATGACTGCTTTGGGTCAGGAAATGGAGCGATTACAAGCAAAGAGCTACTGCTCCACACTGGGTAAGCAGTTTTCCTCTCTGCAGCGATGCTCCGCAGGGTTGGAAATGGGAGCCCAGTTCTGAGAAGTGCAAAGTGTTTCATATTCATGTGCAGCTCTAGCACTGTGAAAGTTGTCTGCTGAACAACTTACAGGTAGAGTGGTTCTGCTACCAAAACAGGCAGGGATATAGATAAGAAATTGCTGCTATAATGTGTCAGATCCTCAGATGTACCTGAAAGGTTTATATTCACCCCTTAGGGCTACAGCAAGCCTACCAGTATCAGTCAGGATCATGGAGAAAAAAATAGCCCATCTCTAACTGACTTAGCCTTGCTTGCAGAAGTAGATGCAATTAAGCTGTGAAATAAAACTCTGTATTTTACCAGGGAAAATCAGCATGATCTATAGTAACAAAACTCATAAGATGTGTTTCTCCAAGATTTGCCAATACAGTTTAGACAGGAAATATTTTTCAGTGTTAATAAACTTGTGAAACATCCTAAGATATCACACTGAAAATGTTAATGGCAATTGGAAAACAGGAAGTTGAATCCTAAATATTTGTTGGAGTTTTGTCACTAACTTTAGCTGGGGTAGGTTTTGGCCCATAAGTTCACAATCAATACAGTAACTTTTATAATCTAGGGAGATAGACTCAAGATGCCCAGAACCAGCCACACGTAACTGCACATGAAAAATTATTACTATGTTTTGCAGTCTTCATTCCACATATACATGGATCTAGCATGTGTATAACACATTACATGCAATTCTGGCTACTAATCTTTTTGATGTTGTGATTCATTTCACACAGGCCTCCAGAGATTTTCGTTTTTAATCATAAAACCAATGGTGTATTTAAAAAGATTGAAAACGATCCTGGATGTGAGTTTCACAACTGTTTAAGAACTACATCATGAACTAAGGTTTCCATTTCATCCCTCTGTGACATACTTGCAGGATACAATCTGTCCAGTGAAATCAGTATTATCTTTGTCATTAATTGCCAAAGGGGTATAAACTTGGTTTAGTGTACTGCCATCTAGAAGCCAGCCACTGCATCTCATATCACAGATTACCTCAAACTTATCAGCTCTTGCCAAAAATAAAATATATATTAAAAAAACAAACAACAAAACCCAAATATAAATGAAAACCTGAAACATATTGAAATAATAAAAAAATCAGTTTGGAAAGGATTGTTAACAATCAAATGAAAGGTTAACAATGGTTTAAAAACAGCTGAAGTCTTCAAATATTTCAACACAGTATCCTGGCAAACCAAAATATCATTAAACCTGCCTTGAAAAAAAGAAAACTCTAACATCAAACAGTACCAGGCATTTATCTTCAGAGCAGTGCATTACAGGTGACCTCTATAGATTGGAAATAGGATTACATCAACAAACCTTTCACTTTAAAGTGGTGGATGGTGTGAGATGAAAGAGTGCTCTCCCTAACATTTTGCAGTGCTACTGGCTCAGGTTTAAAGGAAGCATGCAGCCAGGTATTCCCTGTCACATTCTAATCTGGAGTACTGACATGGATGTGAAAAGCAAAAGCCTTTGAAAATGATACTTTCATATGATGAAAAAAACCTGGAGAACTGTGCGCAAATGGGTGTGAGAAATATGAGGGTGAATACAGATAAGGAGATAAAGAGGCACCTTTACAATGAATATGGCCACATACTTATGCCATCAACAATAACTCATGTCTGTAGCAGTGGGGATTAGTATCAGATAAAATGATAAAAGTTTGAGGTTTAAGCTTAATGCCTGCATTTGGTGTCTCCTTGTTTCTGTAAAGGTTTCAGATATGCAGCTTTTTCTCACAGCAGAGACAAAGCATGGAGTTACTTTCCTGGGCTGTATTTGACAAACAAAATTAACTATGTACACAAGGATTTAGCAAACAAGTAATAATAATAACAATTAAAAAATAAAAGCACCTTCAGTCCTGGTATTCCCTTCCAGAACCTGGATGGTCTCCTGGGCACGCTGAGTTGGCTTGCACAGCCCCTGTTTACTGAAGTTAGAAATTCCCATTTATTTAATATTCAGTATTTTTGTTCCACCACAAAAAACGTAGGAACTGCTGCCCAACTGTGCTATATTTTCAGTACTGTATTATAATAATTCACATCACATCCAAAGGCCTCCTGATAGCAATAGCAAACTGATGATGAGGATTTAGGGTCCTCTAAACCCTTGAGAAGACTCTGCCAACTTCCCAGCACTGCTTTTTAAGGCATCAATGCTTTCCCTGAGGAAGCATTCTGATTTGATAGACTTGAGCCATGTCTACAATGTCTAATAGGGACTCAATCATGTCATATGTCATAGCACTTAAAACACCCATATAACCCTACTTCAACAAGGTATTAGTTTGGAAATAAATAAAAATTAGGAGAGGAGAATCTTGAGCCACCTGGCTTCAGGTACTGATTTAGCACTGTAAAGGTTAAGTGTGCACATTCAAGAAAGCCTGAGCACTAAATTATCCAGTCAAGCATTTGGATCATTATATACAATCCAGATAAGTTGTTTAACTCTCTGCAGCTAAACTACAGTTCCTCAGAAGTGGCACACAGTACACACCATCAATCTCACTGTCCAAAAGTGACAGTAGCAAAGTGATCCACCATTTTCTTCCAGCACTATGTAACAGTGGTACAAGCATATACTTGTAAAATCATTGTATCTGCCTTAGAGAGACAAAAAATAAGAGTTCCTAACAGTGTTCTACAACACTGTCAAATATTTTTAAAGGCTTTACAATGCCCCCTTACCTCCAGGTTTGGTGATACACTGCAAGCCAGTTGCTAGCTCTGTATAAATGAAGATATAACCCTTTGTTGCCAAAGGGTTCCTTAATTCCTCATAATTTGGGGTTTTCTGGAAGAGATTTCAAACCTGACCACAACAGTTAAGGAAAAAACCTTGCACTCCAACATAAAATATACAAATCAGAAAATATATACAACTAACAAAAACAGTCTCAGTACTACTTGATGAGAGGTATTTGTTTTCCCCTCCAACATTCCAGTAACGTAAAACCACTGTGTAAGGTAGAAAATCATTTTTCAATTTCAGGAAACATCATTACTAGCTGCCAAAAGTCTATCCATATAATAAGAACTATTTGCTAAAGCTGAACACCTGCAGTTTTATAGAAGGCCTCTGAGGACAGCTGTAAGTAAGTATTCCAGTCTACTGATACAGCAGCCAATCAAAACCTGAAGGTTTTGTCCCAGAAAACAACACATTTTGCTAGCTAGGGCTACATGTGTCTATACAGACATTTTAGTTAAGACAGGTAGAGAGACAGATAGACTGATCTTCTGAACATGCTATAATGCTCTGTATGCAAAAGACAAGGCTAATGAAGGTCTTAGCCTAGTCCTAAAAGTACAGTTTCCTGCTCCCAAAATGCTCTTGGCAGCAGTCCAGAGAGCTGGAAATTTGCATCGTAGTGAACTGTCACACAAATATGCATGCATTACTTGCCTGCCCAAATACAAGGCAATTGTTTTGAATAGTTCATAGAGAGAGATCAGTACAAATGAAACATCTTCCTCGAAATACGTATGAACAATACATTCACCCCGCTAACTTTGCAGTTGAAAGCAGTACCATCATTTCAGGTACTAAAAAGATGTTCTTTTAAATATTAGTAAGCGACTACATTAGCACAGTTTTGCCCTTCTTGTTTAGTAGCAGCCAGTCTGTTTCTATAAAAGTCATGCTCCTTCAGGGGAAGTTTACCTATAAAATATTCAGTCCCTCATATTTAAAAGTCTATGCATAGTTATGAATTACCAAGCTGCTCTTAGTTAAGCTCACTGGATGAGGTGACTATGACAGAGCATAATCAGAGTTTAAATAGGAGGAATCAGCAAGAAGCAAGACTCTCTTCTCACTGTAATGGAGATAAACAGTTCCCACTACTCTGTTGCCATCCTCCTTGGCCAGTTCAGGTTCTGCCTCAGACCTCACTCTGCTTTAACCACTGCGTATCAAGTGTTCCGTACATACATGGTACATTTTCCTTGAGTAACCAATCTCCAAACGATTCTTTCACAAATGTTACAATAGAAATAAGCAGACATCCAGATAAATAAAACCATTCATTCCCCTTAAATTTCTGTCCCACTGTATGAAGATGAGCTGATGTAACAGATGCTGTTGAACCTGGGGTTCTGCTTCTCACCTCCTTCACAGGCAGAGGTCATGAGCACAGACATGTGCAATGCAGAACTTTTTTGTCCCCTTTCCACTGAACAGAGAAAGCCAATTATCTTTGAAAACATGTTTCTGAGTACTCCTGGTTTCACCAACAAGGTTCCATGTCACACAAAAAGCATGTAGCATGAATTTCAGAGAAACTGGCACCTGGCCCCTAGTAATCCACTAAGTAGCATCTCCTGCAAAGAGAATGTGCACACCCAAAAGAGTTTGAGATAGAAATAAATAGATATTTTTTTTAAAAAGCCAAAGTATGAAAGTCTCGACGTTTTCAACAGGTATTTATCAAGCCAGAGCTAACATTCATTCCTGAATTAAAAACAGGAATTCTTTCCAACATATCTCCATGTAAACGAGACCAGCTCAGCTCTTATCTCACGGTAAAAAGAATGCACCATCTCCCAAACTTAAAGGCTGAAATGAATGCTGTTAACCGCCCTGAAAATAAAAACGTATTCCCTTTTTGGCTGAGAAGTTACAAATTCAGCCACTATGTGATCTTAAGCAGTTCTCCACGGGGTCACTACGCATTTTGTACATAATGGAAAGATGTAAATGTGGAAAATGTTTCAAGGAGTTTCAATAACTGCACATTCTGATAGAACCTGTCTATGCTGTGACTTGTCTCCCTCTCAGAGTCTTATTAAGTACAACTGAACAAGACCAGATGGCTCACTCTCCAGTGGAGCCACTGTAAAACTGATTTGAACCACAAGCTCCTCTTCCTATCAGAAAGACTGGCTAACTTTTTTTTTTTTTTTTTTTTTTACAAAAGGGGTGATGTCAAATAAGCTAATCTACTGCTTCAAGTCAGGTTCAGTCTATATGGGGAAGGAAGGTCTAAAAGCAATTGAAAAGAACACCCACTGAAATAATACCTATTCTTATTTTACTCATTATGTGCCAAAAACTGCATGCTCATTTATAGTATCAAATGACATAAAAATCACACAACCTGAATTTCAGCATAACTGTTCTGGGTGATGCCCGAGTCCCACCTCAGCTAGTCTCTACTGACTACTTTCCTCAGGCCAGATCTCATCCTTGGTATTTGGAGAAGCCCAAATTCTATGCTGAACGCCTTCAGCTACAAACACAACCCATAAATATTTATATTTCCTGCACTATCAGTCACTTTAGAACCTCCTGTAAGGCTAGGCATTATACAAGCAGAAAAATGAAAACATCCAAAGAAATTGGTAAGGTCATGGCTGGAGAGTTTTTTAACCTTTTTATTTCAAGCAAGAAAATATAGTAACTATACCCCTACTATACAGAAAAGATAGATTTCAACAACAACTCATAACCCTTTTCACCCTACAATTGTAAATATATATGGCTCATAAGTGTTCATTAATTCTGTTACTGCTTACCATCGATGTTCTCCAGCAAAAGTAACAACCTATTTCTCCAGTCCATGTTCAGCAAGAGCTCGGTATGATGTTATTATGAACAGAATTAGAAAGAAAACCCTTCAGACAGCGCACAGGCAAAAGTTGACTGTTAAAGGCACCTGTGTTTCAGGGGTTAAAGTTTAACAAATTATTCTTAATTATGTTAAAAAATGTTAAAAACCTATCATTAATGTAACATTTCATTCCATAGCTTGATCGCAGCAAAAGCAGGAAATTCAAAGTTGACATTCCCACAGCAACCTTAACTCTATCCCATTGTGTATATTCATTTCAACTGAGTCTTTCTTTCTATGACCTCATAACATATGTGAAATGAAGGAAGGTGCTAGGATAAAATCCTGAAATTCAAATACATCAGAAGTACGTTGTTAACTTCCATTATTTTAGCAGTAGCATTTGAGTGGAGATAGCATTCTAAATATATATATATATACACACACACACACACACATACATCTAATCATGCACAGGTCGCAGATATGCAGACATAAAATCCAGCAAACCTAACTGACAAGGAAGGCAGGCAGTACTGTGTCCTGGCAATGGAGGGAAGTGATTTGGGGTCTAAGAGCAATTAAGAGCAATCTCAGGGTTCTCATGCCAGTAAGGACTGCTGCTCTTCAGAGTGGAAAAGTCTGAGAAATGAATGAATACCAGAATAGTATTCCATAAGGCAGGAGAAGTATATCTCCTAGGTATACTCTGGCTATTATTAAGAGAGAAGATGTATCTATCACCTTAGGTTTTAGAGGATTTTTACTGGAATGGTGCAAAGGCATGTGCCTAGAACCTAAATGCTGTTTCTCTTGGGGAAGTCACAATGTCAGTCAAAACCATTCTTTTCAACTGGAAAACAGAATCCAAACTATGTTTTACCTATGGAAATGTAAAGAGAGACTTTTAGAGTGACAATTCTGATGTCACTCTGCACAGCACTCTCTAGAGTTTGCAGTACTGAGCCCCCTCTTTGCAGACTCAGTATGGAAGCTATTTCTTACCAGAACATGCTACAGGCAAGAACCTCCAGTCATGAACTATTTCTCTTTCTTAAATCAAACAAATTTTTAAACCAAAATATGGCAGGTGATGTACCATAAAACAAATCACACAAGACCCTTGTGTGGCCCTTTGACAAAGCCCTCAGTGGCATGGTTTAGTGGTGGACTTGGCAGTCCTGGGTAATGGTCGGACTTAATGATCTTGAAGGTCTTTTCCAACCTAGTTGATTCTATGAGATTCGTGTGAAAAATCTGCTAATTGCAATTACTTTTGGTCACTGAGAACTACATTTTTTCTTGAACTAAATACAGATTTCCCCTTCCCAGTCGTGGAAGTTCATTGAACAGGTGGAATCTGTATACAATCCAAAATTGGTGCAGTGTTGCCATTTCCGTTCTCTTTCAAGACAAAATACAGTTTATCCAGAACATAAAGACCACATATAAATGTTTTCATTCATGTCTGCAGTTCAGCATAGCTTATTGCCTTGCTCATCTGCAAAAAAGATTGTTATTTCTGAGTACTGTTGAGTGGATTGGTATCATACAGTACTGGAGGGGGATAATCATCTCTTGCCACAGGGAGCTCGCAATGGGCAACTATACAGTGCTTTAGACAGTCACTGCTCAGAAATTTTGATTCGGTTGCTGTGTTGTTCTGCATCTTACAAAAATTGAGGATTACAGAAAAAGCATGGTTTGGGAAAGGGTTAGGATTAGGTTAAACAGAGAATAAAATCTGATTTAAGACTACTGAGCAGGTGACATATTCCCACAAACTTTCATGATCTTAATGTGCTTATATTGTATAATACAGAAATTAGCTATACATATATATATTATGCTATTGAAAACATGCTGCTCTCTTCATATCTAAGCACATTTAGCTATCTCTGCATTGCGTCGCAGTTGCAGTGTAACTACACCCTTGGTCAGGCTGTTGCTACTCAAGAAGGCAAGTCTAGATGTGGAAGATAGGAGGACTGGAAGAAGGATGAAAGGTAAAAAGCTAAATAAAAAAAAATACATATTCATGTAGCTAAAAGATAAATATATCTCACATAAAATATCTCTGTATCATCGGTTTTCTAATTCTTTCAGAATTTTACTGAAATCTGAGAAGAGGTGTTTTCTTGGAAGCATTACAAGAATTGTAAGACAAAAAGTGTGACTCATAAATGCCTAATTTCTCTATCTATCTATTCCACTTACCATCAGGTTTGATATATTTTAAACTTATCAAATGTTGTACATACATCTATACAACACCCTGGAAGCATGAAACAAACAAAATTTCTATGTGAAGCATGCAGCATGCAGAATTGGTCTTCCTAATGATTAGAGAGAACCATAACTGTTTTAACCAACGCAGAAAGCTATTTCATGCTGAAAGGAAAGGATTCTATTTGCTCTGTTTCTTTCAGGTGAAAAAGAAGAAGATTTTGAAATGGCTTGTTTCCTCTTTCACGTGATAGGAAGTTAACACAGACGACATGGGGCACTGGCAATGCAAACACAAAGCATTTTTAAGCTGTGCAAATGCATCAGCACAGAAATAAGGTCATCTTTTCTGTTTGGAAAGGCAGCCAGAAGAACATAAACCTCATCTGAATCTAACAGCTAACGATTACATATAAAAGGATGTTTTACATATATAATAAAAGCAAGCATAATAGAAGTTGTTAATAACTTTCCACAGTGGCATATAAATGTGTTTTGGTGATACCAGAAAGTGAGGCATTTGCTGTACCTATAAGCACAGAAAATTTAAGCCTTTATTCAGAATTTCTTTACAGAATTAGTGCAGCTGAATAACAGCCTAAGACTGGCCCAGTCTGAGGCTGTAAACAAAGTGTTAAAATCAGTTCATTTGAATGTAAAAACTACCATAATAGGATATGTAAATATGAAAGCTTAGGAAAATGATGGACTTTTCAGATGTCTGCAGGATAAGGGAACTCCCATACAGAATTATTGGGACTCATGTCACTAAACTGACACTGAGTAATAAAGACATTTGGTTTTATCTTTCCATTCCAATAGAAATGTTCAGAATTGCTTTCCAAAATGCTCATAATAGTGGGCAGAATACTAGCAGTTCACATAAGAGTATTTCTTTGTGACGTTTTTGGGAACATTCATTCCCTACTCATATATGCTGATGTGATCTTCGTTACCATCCTGTAAAAACTAGTGCAACATCCACTAAAATAACATCATTTAGCAGAGATCATAACCCAGAAAACTTACAAAGGCAGCTAGAAAATTCTTCCTAGAAAATAGTATGTATAAAAGCAGTACAAACAGAATTCAATGCTTAAATAAATGAATTCATGAGTTTGAAAATTAACTCAAAGAGGCACAAGATCGTAAAATCACAGTGACATTTTTTGCCAAAAGCATAGAGGTTTTGGCATTCAATATGATGTATTTCTATTAAAATGGCTATTCCTCAATCTATTTCCACTTTTTTTCTGTCTCATAACATTCCAATTAAGAGGCATAACAACACACTAACCTACCTTGCTTCTCCTTCCTATGGACCACTGTGGTGAATTCAGCACTTGGACTAAGTAAGTAATAACCACTTCACTCCTGACCAACAACCTCAGTGGTCATTGGACTGGGTCCCAGTGCTGCAGGAAATTCAGGCAAAACCACACAAAGTTCTACCAGCTAGCAGATGGTATGTGGGGTAAAGAGGACACTGGTTGGAACATGCAAGCTGAAAGATGTGGATGTACGGCTATAGTCTGTTATCCTTGGTAGGTTGCTTCCACCCAAACTTACTAACTCTCCAGGAAACTGACATTTTCTTCAAATGCTATCGTATGTCCAGCCAGCACTGTGGATCTGGACTTAACTACCTCTGTGACTGACTTACCCACCATAAAACAAGGAACACAGCTTCTTCTCAGATTTTTAGAAGGTTGAGTAGGCCAAAGGCTTAGAGATATGCAAAAGAGAGAACAAGGGGAGACAACAAACTTTTTGATTCCCAATTCCTGTCTCAAAAATCAACTTAACAGTCTCCTAATAGAGAATTAGATGATTCTTAATGTTTTCTAAAGGAGAATTTAGTATTGATAGCTTTATTTTCTTGGGTGATTTTCCAAAATAAAAAATTAACAGATGTGGGATTTGAATTAACTTACAAAAGATAAAAATAAATTATTATACATATATCACTTTTCCTTCAAATAGAACAGTAAAACATCCAAGATCATAATTCAACAGCAAAAGCCAAAATAAGTATTTTTCTGAAAAACCTTTTTCAGGATAACTAGGTTAGCTACAAAATTTCCTACCTTATTAGCTTTCTATAACATGAGATGTTTGGATGTCCACAGAGAATGTGTGCAAGTTCAAATTACAAGTCGTATGTTTTACATAATTCAGAGAGAACAGGAAGAAAACATTGCTTCGTTCACTAACAGGCAAGTAAGAAAAGGTTTGCAGAGAGGAAATTAACTTGCGCTATTACCTTCTTGTATCAGTGTCCGAAACTGAAGATGTGCAGCTGAATGTCATATTACAATTTGCAGCAGATATCATTTGTGCAATGCTCCGATGTCCATATTATGCCTACAGTATCATTATACTTGGCTATGCAGAGGAGGAAAGGAATACAATCTCTGATGTAGTAGAGGCAAAGCCTAAAGGCACGTAATGCTTCTGGCCTTATCTACTGAGAAAGCTCATATCCTAGAAATACCCAGTTACGGTGGCAAACAAAAGTTAGAATCCATCAACTACCTACCTAACACCCTGTTAACACAGAAGGTCTAGATATTTATGAAAAACATTGGAAACTCGTAAATAACTATAAATGTTCAGAAAGATTTAGGGCTTTCCATTTTTAAAAATAATGAAAGACTTCTTCAGTAATGACCCTTAGTGTACACAGAAGCATCAATACAAAACTGAATCAAAGTCAACTGCTCATATAACTTTAGTATTAGTTTCTAGTGGTATCTTAGTGTACCTTAAGATTCCTTAAGGCTTACCCAAGGCTTACCTTGACCCAAATCAGACTGACTTGTACAGCAATATAAAGGAAAAACATAAAAGGTGACAAGAATGGAGAATGCTTACTATCCTTGCTCTGGCATTTGGTGTTCATCACAGGAAAAAGAAATAACTGCTTGTCCTGTTGCTGGTGGACTCTGCTGCACAAGTGCACAACAATTTTCTAGGAATGTGCATCCTACCTTTCTAGAATTTATTAGATTCCTGTGTTACAAACCAGTGATCACAGGTCTGCCTCACTCTCCAACAACATCATTTTTAATAGTTATTTAAGCACTGTGGTAAGTCAAAACATGTCTTCTGTGTAGCCCAGAGATGGGAATGAAATGAAAAAAAATCCACTCTGCATCTTGTTTTCTTTAAAAGACACTTAACCAGAATGCTAGTCTTGCAGCATCAAATAAATTTGAGGACACAATTAACACAACCAACCAACCAACAACCCCCACTGACATACTACTAACAGAACGCAGAGATAGCAGAAGGGGAAACAGTGGAAAAAAAAATAGCAAACGTATTCAGCAAGTGAGGACTACATAAGAAAAGGAGACTAACCACAATAAGTTGTTATGTTTGCATACATATTAACAATTCTAAGTGACTAGTTAGAGCTCAATTATGTGTTAGGCTTGGCAGATGTACAAGCAAAAGTAGGGCTACATGTATGTCATCTGTATATGCTCCTCAGACACTACCATTTACCATCTGAAACTTCTTAATGTTATTACTTTAATATGAAACCAGAAATGTACTTCAGCTCTTTTATTCTGCCTGTTTTCTGAATGTTCACTCAACATTTAAGTCAGTTACGGCTAGAAGAAAAGTGAGACAAGCTAGGTTCTGGGATGCACTCTCAAAACACAATTAAATCATTTGAGACATGGGGAAAAGGAGCCTTTTACAATCTTTTACATATCCTCTTCTAAGCCTTTTGCAAGATGCTTCGCTTCCATGGTTGCATGCATCTTCACCAACTCAGAATATCACCTGTTGTGCCCACTACTTGTCAAATAATCATAGGGAAGGGGCTCTTGTGCTTTCTAAAGTACCATATCTAAAGTGCAAGAATGTGCAGAATTGGAAGTGGTACCTTTGTAAAGGATTCTGCTAAAGACTTCACTAGTAGCACATCACATTCAGAGATCCTAGTAGGCATATGTTACTGAGGATCCCACTTACAGCTGGATCATGAGACCAGGCATCAATCACATGCTTATCCTCTCATGGCAACACCACAACAATTAAAGGAGGAGAAAAATCGGAAAAAAATAAAATAAAAAAAAAAATAATGGAAAAGTGGGGTGGAACTGAGTGAGAGTTTCCCATCAGCCAAGTACAGATGATCTGTCAGGAGCAAGAGGAAAAGCTGGGAGGATTTAAGGAAAAGCAGCAAGAACTGTATTTGGAAAAAGCACCAAAATCTAAAGTAAGTACTTACTACCAAGTATGTGTGAAATAAAGCAGACCCTAGAAAAGGAAGGTGGGCAAACTAAATGAGTCTATATGTATTCACAGGGGAGAAAAAGAAGGAAAAACAATGGCAACAGGCACATGATCCAAATGTGGAAGGTGATTCTGTTACAGCTTTTTCCTACACCTGCGCAAATTGGATTCCGACTGGATTCTGTCCTCTGTCAGCAATGGGACAAAGATGACAAGGGGTGAATCCACTGCACTCCTACTCAGGATGGCCAGAATTTGTTCTTCAGAAGTGATACAAAATAAAGCAAAATTCCAAATCGAGGGACCTGACATGTGGAAACCAAAAGGATAAAAGGGGATATGGCTCAATTAACACAGTGTCAATCTTATTTAAAATTCCTTAAAAGCCTGATAAGGTAAAAAGCAATAACCTGTCCAGGATAGGTTGGAATATAAATAAGGAAAGCACTACAGGAATAAAAAGGGAATTTAGTTAGAATGCAATATATCACTCAAAGAGTACCAAGCACATGGAGATAGAGTTGCCAACTGAAATCATCAAAGTAAATGATACAGATGAACTTGAAAGATACTTGGACATTTTTATGGTGAGAAAGAGAAAAGTGGATTGAAGGGTACAGTAGATACAAACCCCACAGGATGGGATGTCATCAACTTAAAGATCCACCTTCTTGGATCAGATGTGCTTTTCTGGTTCAGAAATTCCTTTTGTCCATACCAGTGATTAAATGAAACAAACTCCTTATATGTTAAGTATCTACTAAGCACCATAATCATTGCTCCAGAAGTTACGATACATGGCTGCAGGCAGAAAACCCTGACAATTTCCCTCTCCTTCTGGCTACAAAAAGCTACTGTGTTCATTGACTGACAACATAACATTTATCACTAAGAACAGAACCCTAAAATCATATCCAAAAGCAACAGCTTCCTCTCATTGGCTTGAAAAGAAATGCTCAAGCAAGCTGCATGTATTTTTCAGTATTGACAGGACTAGCATCACATATTCCCATCCAGTAATGTGATAGAACAGCACAGACACATACCAGCATACATATCATGGCAAAGACCTTGACATAATTCTTACTTGGATCAGTGTTAACTAAGTAAAATGATAGAATGTATACAAAATTGGGAAAAAGAATAAAAGGTAAAATTACTTGCTGTAAGCAGAGCAAGTCAATACTTACCTCACAGAGGCCTTGTAGTCATGATCACATAGAAACAACAGAAGCTGCTGAGAGGGCTGTTACACAGTTATTCCAAATAATAACTGTTCTGTTGTTTGCTTGTCTGAAGTACAGGTACACACTATAAAATTTGACATACCTTTGATTCTTACTCTCTTGCTCCACCTTTCCTAAATAACTCCACAGAACTCCATAGAGTATTGCTAACCACGCCATCCTAAGGATCAACAGTGCCTCATGCACTCTAACAGGAAGTCTGACATATGCATGTATATGTATATGACTCCATACAATTTGAAACTAAAAGCAAAGTCTTCTCTGCTCTATCGTGGCAAGGATGTACCTCTCAGAAGAAACATAGGCTAGACATGACACCAACACTAACATCTTTTCCATCTCCACGGTATGTACTACACAGACCTTACTGCAACACATCACACTTCTTTCTTACCTGCTGTGCTTGCTTTAGTGATGGTCACCAGCTTGTAGTTCAAAAGATGATGAAATACAAGCATCCCTATTTTTTACCACCCTGACATTTGAGTCATTTATTGTCTGTACGCAAAGCATAGGGAGAACAAAAGACTAAGCACAAGAAGCGATATGCATCTTTCTTGATGTTAATAACTTTATTACTAGCAGATAACATTCATTTTTCCTTATATATTTAATTATTGACCAAAAAAAGCCATTCCTAAATTCAGAAATTTGCTTTAAGCAAGCAGGGAAATTAAGAGTCATGTACAGACACATTTTTGTTATTTCAAAAACCATATAGTCCTATTTCCCTGAACTCCAGACAGATCAGATGAAAGAAGTCCTTTCTTTATTCATAAACCCAGAAATTCTTTATTCTATCATCTGACTCAAAGCCACTTCCTCGAGGCTCTTCTCAGAGTGACAAACGATCTGCAACCAAAGATTCCTTTCTTACCTCCCCTTGTGTTTTTCTTGTACTTCTCTCTCCTACAGCCTCTTAACATGCAGAAAAGCCCAAGTCAAAGAGTTCTTGATTCCTAAGGGTATACATGTACATGTCTTTCGCAGGACAACGACATATTTCTGAGTCTTAGTTTGAGGCTCCCCTAATGTTCCTTATTTTTCACTCAATGGCAGTATTTTCAATTGACAGAATTGCAAAACTGTCCTGATTTGAAATGAACTGTTTTCCAGACATTCCACAGCTGTAACAATCTGTCCTTGCCTCATACGTCCACAGGAATTAAGTTGTTCAAAAATAAAAATAAAAAATTCAACCCCAAAATATTGTTAGGCTGGCAAAATGAAGCACATGACTGACACTGATTTTATTCTCAGTCCCCTTTGTTTCAAAGTGGTTCTCATTACAGCATTAAGCCTGACAGTCCTCAAATATGAGAACTTCTGTTCATCCCAGAATATCAGCAACGACAGCTTAACTTATTACTATGTCTTGTCCATAAGCTTCAGGTGTGATCTGGAGGAATCACTGACAGCCAAAAGCAGAGTATTCAGCCTTCAAAACTACCCAAATATGCACTTTTCATCCTTTAGATTGTGAAACGAATGTGTTCATTATGCAGATAGCTAATGGGAAATTACCAGCAATGGTCACTGGGTCAACACTTCCAAATTTATGCGGCTTTAATAAAATGGCCTGGTTTCCCAAAGTTAGATCCAAGCATGCCTTCCCCAAGGGCTCCAATACTCTGCCTCCACTTCTGTGGTCACAATCATCAGTAAAAGACTTTATTGGAAACCTACAGGAAACACTTTTTAACTTGTACTGTTGCCCTCCCAATCCCCCCACATAACAAGTCTCGAAGCATAACCATACCTTCAGGAAGTTTTATGACCAGGAGATGCTATGATGTAACAGGGGAAGAATCATTCTCTATATTCCTGCTACCTTTACGTCCTGCCTAAACAAACCTAAACAAAAAAGAATATTAACTTAAATGAGTCTTTAGTTTGACCTAGGCTTGTCTGATGTTAACCATGTTTTGCATGCTACTCTAAGAGACCTGGAGATTAAATAAAAATGTCCCAAATTGTTCTTACCACACCCTACATGACACTATCTAAATAACTAGTAAAAAACTAAAGACATAATCAATAGGGTAATTATATGGCAACACACAAGAGAAGCATGTAAAAGAGCTGCTCATGCAATACTCAAAGCACTGGAATTCAGAGAAATTTCATTACATTCTTACATTCTAGCAGAAAAACTGGTAAGATTTTCAAGACAACACTTTTTCTTTGTGTTCTCTGAAGGATATTAAGTCAGGCAGAAAACCTTGGGCTATTCACGTGAGAAGCAGATTACACATTGAGTACAAAAGTCTACACTTCTAATATCCAGTCTTCACTCACTGCAACGTACATGCTTCTAACCTCCATTTCTCAGGTAAATACATTCACGTTTGGCAAAGCACTGATGGGTACATTCAATTTCAGTAATACAAAGACCCACTGACTTCAGTGACCTATTAATCTGCTCATTAGATTGATGCTCACCTTCTTGTATTGTGCATCGGTACCTGATCAGATCCAAGGATGCTCTCAAAAGAACAACCTCATGAGAAAAACCTCTACATGGAGAAACAGCACAATTGTATGGTACATACTTAGCTTATATATGCATTCTCAGACCATTCATAGTTTTTAAAACTTTTAATTTCAGATTTGGTCACTTTTTTCTTATCTATTCCTCTTTACCACCACCAGTCCCTCATAACATGGTAAGTGAACCAAAAAAGCCCTGAACCACAACTGAAAAGCAGACTTCTTTTCTGTCCAATGTCTGGTAACGACATACAGGTCATGTAGGTTCTTCACTATTTATTGAATAATTTCTGCAGGCACCCCAGGAATTAGAGAATAATCTTTAATGACAAACAGCAAAACTACCATTGGTACTTGACGTGGGCTAGTGACTTCAAACCAGACACAGATATTGCATGATGTTATTTGGAGGGCATAATTCTCGCTGTCTGATACACAAAAAGATATTTACTTCTTCAGGCTTGATTATCCAGAGACACTCTCTTACAACTACATTTCTAAGTTGTCGCTGCACAAGTGCGGGAAGGTGAGCAGGTTTCCCCTTTTTCACACAGCTGTGTAAATGAGGATCACAATAATTTGTCCTCAGAAATGCAAGGTCCATTTATTCATGGACTCCCAATCCCAGAAATCTGAAGAAAGTAGATCCAGAGCCTACCTATCCTCTGCTTTAGCACACAGAACAGAGAAATTAATTTGGAAATATACCATGCACGTACTTTAATGTTCACTATTAGGATAAACATTCCTGCTAGCCAAGTCATTTTGTAGAATCTTCCATGAACACAAGCATTACAAGGTCAATTGAAATCAATGTTTTTCATTCAAGAGATTCTTTCCCCCCTAGCTCTCACTTCACCTGAAAGAGTAACGACAAAACTGAAGTTAGCCAAGCAATTTCACTGTCAGCGGTAGAAGTGGATGCCAAAAAAGGGGGAAGGAAGAGAGTAGGGAGAGTAGACAGAAGAATGCAAAAATCTCCATTTTAAAGCCTGTCCCAGATCATGTAAAGCTGGCAGTGCATTTGGTTAATCCCTCTAGTGCTTCAGTGGAAAAATCACAGCAGGCAGCTGGATACAACATCCAACACTGCCCTTACTTGTATTTTTCCATTTCTGGCAGCATACTGTCATACATGCAGCATCTGTCCATTTCCACAGACTGCAGCTGTATATTCAATTCAACTAAAACCGTTAAAGGAAAAAGCAAAAGCAAAGGTTCAAAGGGCAATGAATAACTTGGGCTCTTGGAATTCTGCAGGTGTGGTGCTCCCGATGCTGGTTAGCTAACCCTGCTGCAGAAATCACTGCAACTGTTTGCAGAGCTTTCCTATCTGCCTACTTCCACCCGACTGGCATCCAAATTTGAGAAGCATGATAATGCTGCTACCAAGGATTTTATAAACCAATTTATTTGTGTAACCTGGTCTCTGGCCTTGCATTTTAAATGTGGAAGAGGAAAAGAGAGGCAATCATCACTCAGCAAAAAGCACTATTATTAACACAGCAGTATAAGTACTAGTAACATAGACCCGCAATACAGTCCTCAGGATGTATTTGTATGGATAAAGCATAATTTCCTTTTTCTATGGCTACTACATCTTTCCTCCAACAAATACCTATATGTTACAAGCGTCACCTCAGTCAGAAACCTCTCCTTTCATATGATGGAGCTCTAAGGCACTTACACATGTAACTCAGTATCATTTAGTGAAATCACATGGGAGGAAAACAGTACAAATGTATAAATCTTGTCCACTACTATGCGGACTCTACACTACTGCTATTTTTTTAAACAATTTTAGTTGTATCTGGTGTCTTCTACTGAGAGTGTATCTGAGCTTCATACAGTTAAAATACCTGCAGATACAAAACAAATCACTGCTCCGAAGAGCTCTCAATCTCAATAAATAAAATGGTCAAAAAGTGGAAAAGGAAGTAGGATTATCCCATTTTCAAAGAGAACGAAAGCCATAGCTCTATGGTCATTAGTACTAGGCTATCTAAAACAAACAAACAAAAAACAAGAACAAGATCAGGAACAGGCACAAGTATTTTTTTCTTCAACCAGCCCCAGTTGTGACATAGAAGTTACACTGCCTGTGGAAAGGCAAAGTTTGATCTAACAAAGATTCGCCTGAACACCACTTAGGAAGTATGTCCTATTTCCGATGATTTGCCACACAGTCATACGATCACCCTAATGCTTGTGCTATATTGCTATATTTTGTATTTCTTAGTCACTGAAAATAAAAGTATTCTGATGATACTGAAGGAACAGTTTATTCTATTTCAAAAAGAAAAAGCAATTTTTTCAGTGCTATGGCTATAGTAAAGGAGGAAAAATCAGCAAGTCATGTAAGCATAGACAGTGTAAAGACTTGTGCTGTGTTTTGGTGTTGTACAATAGAGGAAAGAAGCCCCAGGATGTCTTTTATACTGTAAACACATCTTTAGAGTTACTCACTCTGACTAATACATAACTATATTTTATAGGAAAAATAATAATTATAAAACCAAACTTCAAGCTTTTAAGTGCTTATTATAAATATTCATCAGGTTGTTCAAGTGTCTGCATAAATTATGAACTCAGATTAAAAGTGTTTTAACTGCCTTTGGTCAGCTGCAATATTCACAACCAAAAGAGATATAAATCAAATAGGCTTAGCAGAGTAAACGTATTCTGCTCTTTCTGCCCAAAGCTGCTGGGTGAATATATTTCTACAAACTTAAAACCTTAATCATCATAAGTTAGAAGAAAAACAAATAGTACTTTTATTTACACAATGTTTATTTATCAATAGCATTTTAGGAGTTTCCTACAAAATAACACACAGATTAAAAAGACAAAAATAGGGACAAAAATTACACATGATTAAAAACAGAAAGCCCCTTCAAAACATTCAATCACTGCGCAGTGCTGAAGGACTCAAAAAGGTTTCAAAACCTCTTCAGTTTCATGGTGGTTCTTAGACAAAAAAAGAAACAAACAAAACACCAAAAAAACCCCACCCCAAAAAATAGAACTCTGAAATCTAAGATGCGACTGTTGCCCATCTATCATGCTTCTAAGCTGACTCACCACCGAGACACCATTCC
>NW_009909528.1:144057-200355 GCF_000696875.1 Nestor notabilis
TCCTTCATTTGAAAATGAAAAAGAAATAACAAGAAATTCCCACCCACTGCAAGCTGAGAAAATGTGACTCTTCGTTAGTCAAAGAGCTGCCAGTTCTAGTTCAAAAGACCGACTTTCTCGGTCAATGCTGATCTTACCTTTTAACCAACAATGAACTTGTTTGTAAGAAACCAGCTTTTTCTGTACTTCACTGTTGTTAGTTCTTCCAAAACAATTCTGATATGCGTAATTTTTTGTTACAGGCTCCACCCAGGACACTAATATCTAGGCTTACCTCCTTCACTTGGAAGCACATCCCTTAATTGTTTGGTCAGCTCCCTTTACAATTGACTGTAGAACAACTCTGACAACAGGCTCTAAAAGGTGTATTTCAGAGCTTCCAATCAACAGAACTTTTAATTAACTGAGAAATACAAAATCAATGCTCTCATTTATATACACCATAATGAGTAGGACTGCAGAAGTGCAGCTGAGGACAGAAGGTACATGAGTTGAGTGAAACCCTTGGTGGTTAAGAAGCAATAGAAGAATATAGCTTGCCACTAGATCCTGTTTTCTAGCAGTTTCTCAAGAGAAGAAAACATTACTCTTTTTACTTGTAAATGTATGTAATAATAAAAATAAATCTAATAAAATTTTCTAAAAATGCATTGATGTAATTTCTTTAATTTTCAAGGAAGATCCACACTACTGATATGGTTGGAAATAAAATCTAGGGACAAGCCAGCACCTAGCTAAGCTAAATGAAAAAACATCTTGCTGTGTAAAAATGCTTTGCTTTTAGCATATGTGAAGTTAAAGTCCTCTACAGGACTAAACACTTGGGAAGGTTTTCAAGTACACTTCAACAATATCACCCAATTTCAAGACAACATTCTCTATGTTCTGTAAAGAAAGATCTTTGTCACTTTTCTTTAAAGCTTTACTGTTCTATCATCTTGGAATATTTGCATTTTGAATCAGCTCCAGGGTCCCGGGAGTTATACATCTAATTTTTCATCAGGCAAAAGGGAACTCAACCTCTTGCCTAAAACCTCAAGGTTTGTTTAAAGAAAATAAAGATACAAAGGGTCACCCTTACTCCGCACTTAAAAGAGTGTTAACAGCTCACAGGTTGGCTGATATATTAGCTCTAGGTAGAAAACTGTAACGTTTTACTCAGATATAATCCTGGATAACAGTTGTCTTGAATAACCCAAGGCCTCCAGTGTTATCTTTGCTACATTTGCAAAGCATCATAGTTTGTTTTAAAACAAATCTCACACTTAAGTCCAAGCAAGGTGTGCACAGATGCATCTATTTCATAAACTGGAAAATTTCTTCCGTATATGGTGCTTTTTGCCTGTCTTCATTGTGATTTCAATCTACAGGCATTGCACCACTAGAATGGACAGAAATTTTGAAGTTGCTTGAGAATAATTTTCTATAGTTATGTATCTTTTATATATATAGATTTTTTTATATTTCTATATTATATCTATTTTTTTAAGTTAGAGAACAAAAGGTAATTTAAACCAGAACAGAGGTTCAAAATGAAATCTGGTGTCTCTTCCAGTACTTGCTGACTCCTATCAAGATCTCTATGCTGTCTAGAAAATGTGTTCTAAATATCTGTTAAAAAAAAAAAAGGGAAAAACAAATTAGGAGAGGAAGAGCAAGACAAAAGTGAGGTATATGGGATGGCAGAGCAATGGTATTGAAAACTGGGAATGAACTGGTTATTCTTGTCTCCTGCTGTTCCATACTGAAAATATATTAATTTAAAAAGCTCTGGACTCAAAGAGGAACAAATCCTGTGTACCTTGCAAAATCCGGAACAAGATCGCAGCCCAAACACTTTCACCAGGTTGCTGCAATGGACCCGGGGCATCTGATCATTTCCCAATCAGCCTTTGACAGAAGCCTAATGCAAGAGTTGGAATTTCCATTCTCAGTAAGGGAAAAGAGAGGCTATTGCCATAAGTAACTGAAATGTAATAAAACTATAATATGTATTTGCCTGCTCTTTCTGTCTCTAGTGCATACTTCGTGAAAGAACCATAGCTGGATTTAAAACCAGCACAGTTAATCCACTAGGCAAAGACATCATCATGCAGGCCAATTTTTAAGAAGGACTAAACCAGACGTCATTGTGAATAGACAAAAATCTTACTTTTAGTATTTTTGGAACTGTCAGCTGCATACATGCCATCGAGAACATGTTCTTTTTTCACTACTGTAGCCTTTAAAATGTAATGAGCCTACTCATATGGAGGCTACTTTTTGATAAAGAACTTTGAAACATATGTCTATTGCATGCAATGAATTACATGCATGTATACACTGTTTGGAGAATATTTGGGGGTATAAAAGCCCTGAACAGAATTGACGGGTGTGTGGGGAAAGAAAGAATTTCAGTCCTAGAGTACAATCTACATTTCATTTAAGCGAATGGAAATCTTCACTTCACTTTTGATTTGACAAGAAGTTGCACTCTATCCAAAATGAGCTATAGATCCCAATTTTTAAACACAACATTTGGAAACCCTCTCAGGAAAGTCTATGATACACATTACAGTTGGCCACTTTTGAGTTCATCTTGTATTGCAAGACTTGCTACAGCTGCATGTGTTCATTAGTATTATATTACATGTATGTAATAGATACTTACATTAGTAATTTTTATGGATTTAAATGTTGACTGCAACAGGTTTTTTTGTGCCTTTTTACAATCAACAATGCAAACAGTACTTCGAACAGGCATTCATACATTTCTTTCACTAGGATCAGCATTACGTACTTGGAATTATTGGCGTATTGCACTATATGCTCATATATTTTAACCAATATTCTTAATGCTGTAATTACAGGAATCTTTTAACTTTATAATCAGTTGGTTAATTTGGAAATGCACGTGTTTTGGTATCTGTATGGAACTGCATATGCATCGGTTCCAGATTTTGGAAATGAGGCCTACAAATCATGTGCTCCAAATGGTAATCCAGTGAGACAACCCATCAAACAGAGATTATTACAAATGATTCCCTGTTTGCACCCTATCCTTGCAATCTACACTAATACACATAATACAAACTAATCTGCAAGTTTCTGGCACACGGAATTACAAGACCCCATCATAACCTGGTATCCTCTGAGACAGATGATTGGTATGGTAAGAAATGATGGATACTGCAGCGTAACTCACTCGGCTTTCCTTGGCGATGCCACACACAAATTTGTATCAGTATAAAAACACATGTCAGGCCACTTCTTCATAAGCAAGTGAAAATAGTTCATCTCTTCACTAGACTAGGAGGAAATGCTATAAGCCAAGGAGTGGACAGAAATATGGATGCCCCAAAGCCTTCCTGGAGTCCTACCAAAGAAACTTTGGTGTGGGGAAATTGGCCTTCCACAGACAACCTTTTCCAGTCCCTCTGGATTTGAATGAGTGGCCTTAAACAAAACCTTAAAGTGCTTTGTTTTTTAAAAGAAGGTGTTGGACTGAAATGCTTAACCATAAAGACCAGCTCGTCTTTCTTTTAAATCAACAATTGTGCCCACTTAAGAGGCACCAAAGGGCCGTTGTGGTTTTCTGTTAAAAAGTAACAAAAGAGAAGTGGAGAGAGAAATATATCCCCTTATTTCCTTAAAACTGCTAGTACTTCAGGAGCTTCTAAAGCACTGGACTGTTTTATTAAAATTGCCTCTTGGTAGCATTATAGTGGTGCCAAAAAGTACTGCTCACTGCAGTGATTAAAAAGCTACTCTTTTCCTCAGGAAAGCTTTGAATTGTTTAGCTTGTCCCCCCCAACAGTATCAAGTGGGCAAAGGGCATGTTTTTAAATAATAAATTAAGACAAAGCAAAAGCTTAGCACAATGGAATTGGACCCCTGTCTTCCCCCAGTAAATATATCTAATATCACATGCCTATTCAAAGTGGGAAGAAGGGATTTCCCCTCAGTAACCTCTGTGAGAGAGAGAGAGAATGCAATTGTTCTCCATGTCATTGTATGCACTACTAAGCCGTGATGCCAGCCACATGCTGATTATCTCTTGTGTTACATAAAGTGCTGTCCTGCGGTGCCAATTGCCTGCCGTGTGGTCTGTATCCCGTTACATAAAGTGTTATCCCGTACCACCATGCACTGTGCCAAAGAGCTGTTCTGTGCTACCACGCTCCTCATCCTCAGAGCTCAAACGCCCTTTGTTTCCATGCCTGCTCCTGCCCACAACTTAAAAGCCACCTAATGATTAAAACAAAACAAGAATACTTCTCAATAAACAGCAATTTTGCAGTTACATTGTAAAACGAGAAAGAACACAAATAACTGTTGCTCGGGGATCCTGGAGGATATGAGCATGCTGCACAAAAAGATCCCATTAAGAGTTGCTGCATGGTCCTCTGCGACTCATTGCACCTACACACTTCCATCATTTATGGGTTGTTCTGAAGATAGCATTTTATCTGTCTCAAGGTTTTTCTAGGGCAGTCCTGAGATCAGCTGTACAGCTTAAGATGGAAGCACCCTTGGAGTAAAACACACTCAGAATAGCTGTCTCTCTTGATATATTGCACTAACACATTGTCAAACAGCTCTGTTGCTCCAGCAATCTGTAAACATGCTGTATCATCAAAACAGTGCACGAGTGATGATGTGTTACTGGAAAGGTGGCAGCGGTATAGGAGGAGTGGATCTAGAAGCAGAGTTCACCTGACTATAGGCTGACAGCCAATTCACACAGTACAGTATAGTAGAAACTGCCCTCTGGGGTGGCCAGCGGGAACAAAACTGCTAAATCAGCTGGCCTGGCGCTCCAGTTTCTGGCAACTGGAAATGGCAAGTCTTACATACACAAAAAGAAAGGTTAGGCAGAGGGGTTCCCACTTGAGGGGAGACGAAGGAGAAACTGAATTATCAAATTTTTGTGAGGCCACAGCAAATAGAATCTCATCTCCCAGGGCTCGTGACGTTTTCTGCAACAGTGCTTTATAAAGAGGGACTGACAGTCAGCAAGACTATGTATTTTCCCTTGAATCACTGCACAAGGCTAAGAGGTATCTTGGAATAAATCTTCCCATTTCTTACTTTCAGTGTTTTAAAAATATTTCTCAGGTCTCAGATAACCCTTTTCTGTGTCTGGTAGTACAGTCAATCAAATATAGGCGTGATCCACCTTCAAGAGCAAAGAAATGCCACAAACGAGCAAAATAGCTCTGCCTGGTCAGTCTCACTAAGATTAAGTACAGGGATGAGATTTCAGCTTTGTTGAATCGAATAGCCTCAATCCCCATCACATAACGAAGGCTAGGGAAGGAAGATGCATTACTACATTTAAGTCAGTGCTTCTTGAGTCTTTACTCCAAAGATACGAGGCGAAGTCCTGATGCCAGACATAACGTGTGCAGATAGGTTTGTACGTATCGCTTTCCCTGAAGTTCTAAATCACACCTCGTACTACAGGAAGCGAATACCAAACAAACAAAAAAATGCAGCCCTATACAACTTCTCCACACAATTGGTCTCGGAAATTGCTATAAATGGATTTTGGTTTTCACAGAATCATAGAATCTCAGACTTGTTTGGGCTGGAAGGGACCTTAAAGCTCATCCACTTCCAACTCCTCTGCCATGGGCAGGGACACCTTCCACTAGAGCAGGTTGCTCCAAGCCCCTGTGTCCAACCTGGCCTTGAACACTGCCAGGGATGGGGCAGCCACAGCTTCTCTGGGCACCCTGTGCCAGCGCCTCAGCACCCTCATAGGGAAAAACTTCTTCCTAACATCTAATCTAAATCCCCCTCTCTAATCTAAATCTCCTCTCTCTCCCCTAAATGCGAGTTTAAAGCCACTCCCCACTGATATTTCGTGAAAACATGTACTGTGTCTTGCAATATTTGACTTAAACAGAAGGCTTACAAGAAAACAACAGCAAGGCTCTGCTTGAAAACGTTCAAAAAGACTCAAAAAGTTCAAGATTTAAAAAGCATTAAGAAAATCCCAAACCCTGTGACAAAGCCTTCAGCTTATACAGAGGAACTAGCAGAGAAACAATATTACTGCCTTCATCCAAAACCCACAGCAGAGACTTCCCATTTGTTACCACTAGCTTTGAACTGGGACAAAATTGCTCAATTTTTGGGCTACAATGACCCTCTCTTGGAATCATGCAAGAAAACACAGTGGCTGTGAAGACAGCTTAGTGGAGGAAAAAAAAAAAAGGGTGTGTGTGTGTGAAAATCAATAATAGATAGTAGACTCATAGTGCACAAACACTAGAGATGTCTTTTTTAAGTTAAAATAATGCAATCAATGTGCCTTTTCTAGATAAGCTTTCTGCTGTAATGCTCCTTTTCTTGCACTGTATGTTGTGTCCGACTGCACTATACATTCTTTATCCCCCTCTACAGCATCCCTAGGGTCAAAGGTAGAAGATACAAAAATTCCTGGAATAATATCCCCAATAAATTACTCCTAACTATTATAATCCAACATGGGCATATAAACGGCACTTTAAAGAAAATTGAATTTGTTGAAAATTAAAGCAAACCTGGTGTTACTTTGAACAAGAGGCTCACTGATTGTTTTCAGATTTCCATTATAAAATAGGCTTTTTTGTTTTATGTGTTATATACCCTCTGAGGAAAGGAATTGTACCTCAAAACATATGGGTGTTCAGAATCTCTTTTTTTTAAATACAATGCTCCATGCTCATAAAACTCTGCTTGGAAGTCAAGGAATTTATAACAGGTGCATAACAGCAAACCTGAAAGAAGGCTAAAGATGAAGGAAAACAGAGCTTGTACTCATTAATTAAAATAAATAAGTAGAAAGCATAGAAGTGAAAGTGACCTTAATTTGGGGAGAAATATCTGTGATTTAATTCAGTGACATCTTCTTGCCATCTGTGGGTGCATGGGCACTGAAATACAAAGACAGACTAATAGACAGACATCTATTTTGTGGAGCAGGCGTACTGTTTTCAGTCCACTGCATGGTGCTTTCATTTTATTGCCGTAGTATGTTACTCTAAGAGCAGGAAGAAGAGACCCTGCTATCTGGATTTTTCATTCACAGCTTTTCTTTTAAAACACGTTCTGTTAGAACAACAAGCTTACACATTTTAAACTAAGCATTATATCAACTGGAATTCTGTCAAATATTCTCTTATAGTATAAGCCATGAATGAATGTTCCCCACTAGAATTCAGTATATGTCTTGGGTGTATTTCAGCTTTGTGTATGCAACCACCTGTGAAGCATGCTTATAATCCACTACTGCACCCCCAGGATAAGCTTTTTACTATTGGGGGAATGGATTCTTGGTTTTACATTACAAAAAAAATGTAAACACTCATTTTTGGTTGGGTTTACACAACTTACCCTTTGATTACAGAAAGTCATTTCCAGTGAGGGGTAAGAGCATGGAAAGATGAAGCTTATCATTGTTTTTTAATCTAGGTTGTCCAACATGTTGTTTTTTTCTGTTACCTAATGGAATTACTTTCCCTCTCTCTGCCCCTTAGCTACAGAAGCTTTACTACTTGTCTATGGCTGTGTTCTGCATTCATTCTTTCATTAAAAGCTGAGGCCAATATGTCAACAAGGTCATTGAGTTGTAATTTGGAAGGAAAACTTGACAAGACAAGAAGCAGCAATTAAAAACATTGTCCTTACAACGGACACATCCTGCCTCCACTCCTTGCTCTACTATTTAATCCACTCTAACACATTAACACCATATATCATCCCATCAGGATTCCTCCCATATGCACAAACTTAGTCGGATAGACATGAAATCTCTGCCTGCATGACCAAGGTGAGCACTGCTGTGATTTGTGTAAAAAGACTCACCCAGCTACTCAGAGTGTGGTGTGAACAGTCAAAATCCACATCCACAGTCTGATCGCTTACATTTCCAAATGCTTTCTGATATTACAGATCTGTCTGTCCCCTCCTGATTACCCCTGTGGGCCTGGCAACCACCATCTTTCTTGCAGGCCTAAGAGCAGGTGGAGAAGAGGAACTGGAAAACATTTCACTTCAAGAACACTCATATGGCACAAACAGCTGGTTTGTCCATGCAATCAAAGTTGTGCAGTTAAACTGCACACACAGTTTTATGAACAATCCTGGACTTCATGAGTTTTGGAAGTTGGGCTCTGCAACTATAAAATTATACACTTGATATATATTAGTAAGTACAGTAAATAGAGTATAATTAGAACAGAATACAATGTACTATTTTTCACTGCTTTTTATTCTTATTTCCCTAGAGCTACAAAATAAGCTTCTAACGAGCTTTGGGTAGTCACACAAATAGAAAACCTAACGCTGTAATGCCTGATAGTGATCTAAACTGCTTAGATATGTTTTGTATTACACCACAAAACAGTGGTTTGTTCATGGAATGGAACAAAATTTCATGTTACTCATACTTTGGCCCTAGGCACGCATGTGTTGAAACCGTAATCCCCAACGTATTTCAGAATATGTTTGGACAACCTAAGTTGCTCTGTGAAAATGACCCAAAAGGAAAAACCCCTATCCATTAAAAACACAAATTACTAAGACCTCAATGTTTAAGTGTAGCCTACAGCACATAAAGAAATATTTCCAATACACTGCTTACTTTCCCAGTTAAAAAGAAAAAGGAAGATGAGAAGGATGCACTCAGGACCATACAGAAAAGCTGTAAACTAGCTGTATATGGATAAACATTATACCATTCTATCCAAAAGAAGGAAAATATTCTACATCCAGACAAGAGATCTCCCTACTAAAATGTCTTCAAACATGACTGTACAGATATACACTGATTTCATATAAATGGGTTCTCTCCAAGATTTGCAACAGCCATTTTCTTTTTCTCTTGTAGGGAGAATAACATGAAAAGCCAGGGAAAAGAACTGACAATAGCAGAAAGTATTTTCCCCCACTCTAGCATTCCTTACAGATACTAGGCAGACTCTTGTATGGGAAGTGTAAGCGGCGATACCCTCACACAACACCTCTGCAAGGCAAATGGATAAACAGATAGGTAGATGGACAGAATGACAGATTAGTGCACAGAGACTAAGTGAATTACTGAGAGTCAAACAAGTAATTTGCTGCAATGAAGGAATGAATCCAGACTGACCAAGTTTTTGTCCAGTGTTTCAAATACAAGGTCATCTTCAAAAGGCGATGCTTTTTTAACAGGTAACAACTAGTACCTTTATACTACTTCTACCTGTTTATTCTTTTATCTGCAGAAGCTGAAGCTTCAGTATGTTATTTTCATAGCCGCTTAGGTGCCTATGTTATGCATATAGGCCAGAACTGGAGATTAAAAACAAAGGACAAATAGATTTGAGAAGGTATAGACTTAAAAGTCCACCTTGACATTCTTCAAAAAAACGTGCATTTTTATGCATTATGTTCCTTTCCCAAACTGGGAACTCATACAAAACAGATTCCAACTGACATTATTATCTGGATTAATCCTCTTTGCTTTTACTTCTTCAGAGTAATGAAAGGAATAAGCAGCTTTTTTGCTGTTTATATAAGCATCGCTATACAGGTAATTAGAAACAATTTGATTTGAAAATCACAAGGATAAAGAAGGCCAACTGCTCAGCATAAAAGGCTTAGTGCAAAATGGTATACTGAGTATTAAAAAACAAGCAGAAAATTACAGTGATTAATTCCATTGTATTTTTACAACAGGAAAACCAAACATAAAAGTGAAAGTATTCCCTTGAAATTAAAAAATCCCTTTTGGGAAGGGCTCCATTGCAGTTTACACGCAGCACCGTTTCACACGACACTGGCTGTGAAAAAGGATTTTCAGCTGGTCTTTAGTGGAATTTATGCTAGGTTTAAGGCCTTTTGCATAGCCAGAGGAGTGTAAGGAGCCTTGATGTAAATGAAAATCTGTTCTTTAATGTGCACACCCCTCAAAGTAATAAAGATTTTATTATTTTCCAAGTTATGTACACCCACTGTGCAATATCAAATATGCATGTTGTAAACACAGTGGACCAAGTTCAGACATGATGTAAGCATGTGTAACTCGACTGACTTCAAAGGGACCACTTGTGAAACAGAATACTAGTTAGCACGGCTACGAGCTGCAGGATCTGTGCTAAGTAGTCACATTATTTTAAATAGAATTTTTTGAGCAGTATAGTGTTACATGCCATCAGAAAGTCAAGCAGAACTGGGCTGTCAGAAATCTATGGGGTCGAGTATCAAAAGAATTGTTTCTGACTTCATGCAAGACAAAAACAAGATTTCAAGCAGACTGAAAAGAGCAGACATTGAGAGTGCTGAGGTGTCATTACAGAGCAACAATAGCCACTGTTGCTTTAAACAAGGAAGGCCAATACTTCATGTACACTGGTGCTGTACATAAGCACCAGTACCAGTGTACCAGCACTTTTCAGCAGGGCTGTTGCAACAGGACGCGGGGTGATGGCTTTAAACTGGAAGAGGGGAGATTCAGGCTGAACATGAGGAAGAATTTTTCAGTGAGGGTGGTAAAACACTGGCCCAGGTTGCCCAAAGAAGTGGTGGATGCACCATCCCTGGAAACATTCAAGGCCAGGCTGGATGTGGTTCTGGGCAACCTGATCTAGTTGAAGGTGTCCCTGCTCATTGCAGAGGGTTGGACAAAATGACCTTTGAAGGTCCCTTCCAACCCGAACTGTTCTATAATTCTGTGATAAGAAAGTGTAGGAAACTTACGGAGAAAAGAGAAAGGAGCAGGACACCACAAGCCTTGGGAGATGGGAACATGAGCAGGAAAATGATGAGACAGACCAACCAGACCATTAACACACAGACAGCAGGCAGGAGGTGGCACTGATCTTGTCTATCATTTTGCCAAACTGCATTCACTCCTAAACTTTCCAACTTGCACCTATTGCATTGTCTCGCTGTGTTCTTACCAATCCCAATGCTTTTGGAAAATATAGAATGAAGTTGCAGCTGGTTAACATGGCAGACAATAGTTACTTTCTCTTTTCCTCTTTTTAATGAAAAACTAGGGCATTAGATGATTCACAGCCATGAAGATGCTTCATCATGGATCAATTTGCAGGCTAAGAGCCTGAAAACAATTTGAAAAGAAAGTCAGCAGAGAAATCAACGCTGCTGGAAAATGACATTCAAGAACGCAACCAAAAAAGATGGTCAAAGAGAAAAGGCCGTTCTGAAATAAACACATGTAACAGAGCTTCTGACTTTCTAAACAGATGAGCCTCATTCCCAGGTGTTACCTTTTTAGCTGTATTGGCCAATGAAGACATCATCTGGCAAAGTTACTGCAGTATTTGGGAAGAAGTCATTATTCGTTCTGCCTTAAAGGATAAGTGCACATGGACGTTTTCTTGTGAAAGTTGAACAAATTACTGCGTCCTTTCAAAATCCCACCAAAATCATTGCTTTGCTCAGAAAAACTCCAGAGGCATTTTATTTTGTAAATTTGAAAGTTGCAAAAGCAGTACAATTTCATGAAACAAGGGAGGATTTATTTCTTTCAGCCACAAGGGAAATGCTGCAAGTGTTCTTTTCTCACAACATGAGAAAGTGGCTAACATACTGTTCCCTTTTCTGTCAAAAGATATAGTGACAGGAATAATCTGTGCCCTGGGCAAGAATGTGAAGCAGCAGCATTTGTAGTTGTTTTGCAACTCAGTTTGAAAAAAATCACCTAAGATGGCTTCCCAATTTAATATCAGGTATGAATCTCAAAGTAATGTGAAAAAGAACCGCTAATAAATAGCCATACAAATAGAAAAGCTATTTTTCAAATGCCAAACATACATGTACATGAAAACAGCCCTAAAAGGTCAAAATGCCCTGTAATATACTCAGAGAGAGGAAAAACTCCCAAAAGCATCTAATACCAATTCATTTCTAAATGACATTTATCGGCCCCAAGAGGAACACAGCTGAAGTAGTATTTGAATTTCGCCCAGTCTACAACTCTTCTTGTTTGAACACTTGTTTGGTTCTTCCCATGCTTTGATGACATCCTGAAGTTTGTACAACTTACTTAACTGATATTTTTGCCCAGTCAAGGACTGCAAGAGCACACAGTGTACAAGGAAGTAAGGAAGCCATGCTTCTAAACAGTGATTCTGGGGACTCAGCAAATAAATGAAGATAGTTTTGTCGTGTTTTGTGCTTTGGGAGTGTGCCAGAGAGCACCTTCCGTGCAAGATGAATACATGTATTATTCATGAAAATTTGACACTACTCAAATAAGACCCATATGAATAGTTCCCCAAAGACTAAAGTAGTGATGAGTGTATTAGTGAGTCTTTCACAGCAGTAAGTAGTGATATTTAAAGGTTGTCTTAAAAAACATCAGCGATCTCTTGGAGACACTAAAGACTTTATCCAATAACTGACCCCAGGAAAAAGGGCTGTAGCTACATGTATATACTCGGCCCTTATGAAAACAGCCAGGAAATAAACATTTGATGGATTTTATACCGGCATGCTCACATGACAGTGGGTTTTCAGTGTTTGGCCTATTACAGGCAATATAAAGGGCCAAGCCTCAAGCTGCCACAGATCTATGATTCCAGACACTTCCAGTATCACAGCTCATTATTCAATAAATGAAACACATCCATACCCTGAGAGACAAGCACACAGAGTTGTAAAGTTTTTCTTTGTATGGAGTTTTGGGGTGACCACATAGAAAAATCTTTGTGATCACAAATCAGTTGATAATTAGGAGGCTGAAGCAGACTAAACCAAATTTTAAGTTCTGTATAATTTTCAGCTGAGACCTGTATTACAATGTGAATAGAAAGACTGCTGTAATATGAATCCTCAATAATAGAACACCTACTGGTAAACATTAATATTAAAAAATTCTGAATGTCTTTGAATGGCAAATTCTTACCTCTATGTAATGTAATATTCACCTATTTGCCAATGTATGATCACTTCTATTGTATGCTCGTGCCAATACAAAAGCTTGTCTGTGTATTTAAATGTCTCTGAAATATCACAATATTGAATCCTACAAAAAGCTATAAAAAGGAAGCCTGTAAAGAGTAGGATGTTATTCCATATTTTGTTACAAATTCATAGTGCTGAATGATGTGCATGATGCTCTACTGCTTCTGCAGACTTGCTTTAAATAAAGGTATCGAAAGCATTCCTAGCTATTGAACAGAATGTCAGAGAATCACAGAATCGTTTGGATTGGAAGGGACCTTCAGATCATCCAGTTCCAACCCCTTGCCACAGGCAGAGACACCTTCCACTAGAGCAGGTTGCTCCAAGCCCCTGTGTCCAACCTGGCCTTGAACACTGCCAGGGATGGGGCAGCCACAGCTTCTCTGGGCACCCTGTGCCAGCGTCTCAGCACCCTCACAAGGAAGAATTTCTTTCTTGTATCTCGTCTGAACTTTCTCTCTTTCAGTTTAAACCCATCACCCCTTGTCCTATCGCTACAGTCCCTGAAGAAGAGTCTCTCTCCAGTATCTTTGTAGGCCCCCTTCAGATACTGGAAGGCTGCTATGAGGTCTCCATGCAGCCGCTCTTATCCAGGATGAACAGCCACAACTTTCTTAGCCACTGTTTGTGCTTTTATTTCTTTAGTAGCAAGAAATGAAAGAAAACCTATCTTTACCTTAGTAGGTATTATTTCCTATGCTTTCTATCTTGAAGGAACATACCAGGAGGCAGGGTAAGAAATGTGATTTTAAAGACTGACTCAAAGAAGAATTTACACCACATATCGCTGTTAGCCTGATGATCAGGCAGCCTCACAACCTGGGATTGAATACATGCACAAATGCCAACTTAAGCATACTTTGGCAGAATAATTTTGAAGTCATCAGACTGCACAGCTAAAACTCTTGGTATAAAAAGTATCCTTAATGAGATGTTACAATCATGAGAGCTAAGAATGAAAGGAATGGTGTGTCCTACCAGGTCTTGTGGCCTGCCTGCCTCCGGTGAGTTTCTGGAAAAATGCCATGAATTTTTGTCATATCTAGTAGCATGTCCCAGATCTATTTATTTCTTGTTTTCTAACTCATCTACTTTGACAGGCAAGTGTCAATTTCAGAAGCTCCCCCAAAATCCACATTTGAAGAGCTAACACACTGCCCCATTTATTGCAGTAAACAAAATGCCTTCCAGCATACGATAATGGCTTACTTGGATCCAGTTCTGTCATCTGCTGCATTTCACCTCTCGGCAATTTTCGTTTGTTTACTGAAACAAACCCCCAGTGTCCTTGATGTATAGAAATCAGAAGTATAACCACAGGAAGAAGAGCAAAACAATTATTAGACTTGACAGGCTACAGGAGACCACTAATAAAATACACGTATTGCATGAACAGCGCAACCTTAGGAGATAGTGACATCTGTAATATTCAGGATGAGACTGATTTCTGGGGAAAAACAACCAACCAACCAAAAAAAAACCAACAACAAACAACCCTACAGTTAAAAAATGGAGAAAACTACAACTTTTATTCAGGTCAGTCTCTGCTGAAAAAAGGCAGATAAAGTGTTGTTTGATGTACAAGCATAAGAACATTGTCAGGTTCAAACACTAAGGAGGGCTGAGAGCATAAACACTCGAAGGTGTAACAAATCCTGCTGTTATATTAGCACACATGTAACTTCATTCTTCAGCCACAGAAATAAATTTGCTTCCTTCCTTTTTGCATGTTTATATTTAAAACAAAACAAAACAAAACCAACTTCTGGAAACTAATCCTATTCACTCAGATTGTCTTTATGGTACAGCATTCCCTACAGCTGGAAACCAAGCATTCCTCTAAGTAGTAAACAATAGCTAGGAGACATATTTCAGCCCATTCTTTGATACAGATAATCCAGAAAAGGTTCCACTTCTAAAGGGTTTTGGGGAATACCGGGGGATATACCCGTCTGAGAACCAGAGCAGTAAACCCCTGCATACTGAAGAGACAGACTATTCACTCATCTGAAGCTAGATACTGTGGGCAAATCCATATTGCACTCAAAGGGAAACCAGAGCCTATTAAAAAACCTAGCCTGGATACTCCTAACAGTATAGAGGTAGCCTACACCAGATGCTGCAAGTGTCGTCAATCCTGAAAGCTGACAGGACAAGACCCAGTTAGTTTTTCAAGTTCCCCATGGCTATTCTGCTCAGTAGTTAAATGCTGTGTTAATACACATTCTGGCTGTATCACTGACTGATCTGTTACTGCTCCATGGCATTAATGACTTCATTTAGTCTCCTGCAACCACTTGGAGCATCTTTAAGCAGTACTGTCTGAAACTTCCCCATCACATTGTTAACAAGAGGGGATCACAGGGAAAAAAAAAACAACATATAAATAAACAGCTAAATTATTTACTCCCTCCACACATCCACTCTAGCTCCATTGCCTTCCAGAAAAGCCTACGCTTACAAGCTTCCAGTGCCTACAGACCAGGAGACATGTAGCACAGAGTTTAACATCTGCATTAGTTAATAAAATTAATACTACTTTTTTGCTCTGCCCATACAACTGAAACAATCACGCTCTACAACACAGTCTTTATGTCAATGAGTAAACATCGGGATCCTGTGCAGTTCAGTGACTTGAAAGTCTTGTAATTCCAAAAACCAAGTAAGAACCATGACTATGTATACATATATTACACAAACCACAAAATTTACAGACACAGACATTATGCAGTTATAGGCTTTTTAGAAAAATCAGTATCCCCTAGCTAAAAAACCCCAGAACCATCTATCAACAAAGCTAGGCAGTGCAAATGTCCCTTTGATCTACTTTAAAAGTGATTCCCTTTTGCCCTGCAAAGACTGTTTCTAAAGGTGAATTGGTACTACTGGGAAGTCCAGTAGATGGATACGCTGGTGGTAACCCCTGTTGTACAAACTTCACAAACAAAGAATTAATTGAGAACACTACTTCATTTCCCTGAAAGATACCAAAAGCACCAGTGAGCATAAGAATTTTATGGTCAAAAGAAATCTGCAACGGGGAATAGGCCCTCCAGAACTCACTCTCTCACCGTGAAACCTAAGAAGCCTAAAACCAGCACATCTGAGGAATGCTGGAAGAAGATAAAACAAGCAGAGTGCTCACTATGTCATGTAAAAGCAGTGAATATTGCAGTAGGTGAGCATGTTGGCTGGATAAAGCAGAAGAGTTTTCTCAGCTTATATGTCACTATCTTAAAAAAGAAATGGTTGTTAACCAGAGGGATGGGACTTCTACACTGTTAAATCCAGTCCTCTGGTATGATAAGCAACCACATTGTGCAATCCTTCTCGTATTAGGATAAATGGAGACTGCAGACTAAGTGACTGGTATTTATTGCATAAAAAGGAATAGAGGGCCATAGTGAATACTTCCCTCTGAAGGAGTATATATGTGCTGCAAGGTCTAAACTTACAGCTGGATCCCATCCATGGTGTTAGAACCAAACAAAATTCTCTCTCCAAGCCCTCCCTCTATCTTCTGTGTACTGCTGTGAATGTCAGTCACAGTCTGGCCTGTAATACAAAAAAAGACCTCCAAAACCAGAAACACTAACTCTTCGAAGTAAAAATCAACATATTTGCAGCTGAAATGAGAAATAAAAATAAATCAGGCCTGCGTGTTCTACTTTGCGTGAGGAAATGGCTTTCCTGCAAATAAAAGCTGGATGTTCTTAAAAACACATCATAACAAAATGACAGGACAACAATGAGAAATGAACTAAACTGTTGCCTGATTGGCATCTCAAGCCTATTTAAGTGATGGCTCATTCCCTAACCTGCACCTGAATCAAAATACGGAGCAAACGCTGGGCTGAAATGGACCTCAAGAGAAAGTTATAGTAAGATGAATCCTGATCCTCTGCAGCAACAAAAGAAAGATTGAGCATGTCATTGTATCACTTGATGATAAAATTCAGCAGAAGCCTTGGGTATTCTATCCTTCCATCAAATTTTTACTTCACAAACACAAATGAAGGGAGGTTTTTTGAGTCATTCATTAGCAGTGTGTGTTGGTTTTGTTTTTCTGCTTTAACTGAATGAAAAGCTTGACCATTGCTCTACAGACTCTCGAAGTATTTCAGAAAGGTATTTTTCTGTCAGCGCAATTTTTTGATGATTGCTTTTGCCCTGCTTTTTACTTCAGTAACCACATGGATACATTTGGTTTGTATAAAGGGTACATCTTATCTTCTACTTTACAAACACTACTACTAGACCATTGATAAGTATACAGCATGCATGTATAAATACCAGCTTAACATCTGTTTATATTGATATGTTGGACTATGGAACAAGACAGACAAGTTATTTTCCACCTTTGGTTCTGATTCAGTAACAAAACAAAGTTGTACTTTGTTCCCAGCACCACAGGGTAATATTTATTTTGAGCAGGTGTTTTGCTTTACTGTATTTTAAAATTATGAAAGTTTAAGTGACTAAAAATAAAGTCCATTGAGTAAAAGGTCAGTAGAAATATCACCTCTAACATCAACTTGGCTAGAAGTTAACCCCTGACATCGATCCCTGAAGTTGCATTGCTTCAAGCAATGCCTTTAATTACACTTATTTCAAATTGCTTTAAATAAGACAAAGACTTTTAACCTGATTTCTTCATAATGTGAGTTTTTCAGGGATGCTGATGGATATCCAAGCGTTCAGGTCTCTAACAAACTCAGCAATTACTCAAGTGCCTACACCTATATTGGAGAGGCAATCTGGACAACGTGGGGTTCCAAAATCTGTTCCCAAATAAACCGCCTACATTGAGGTCTGCTCTCTTTCACAAAGGTCTAAACCTCACAAAACAATGGTAATACTAAAAAGTCTACTTCAATACTGATTATAGCCAGAGAGTGGTGAACCCACGTCCTCAACTGGAAGAACCAATGTTTTGAATTGCAAGACTAGAGCTCATTCAAGGGAGGTGCTGGGTTCTTGCTAGTTTTTGAAAATCATCAATTTCTTGAAGAGACCAGGTTACCAGGTTCTAATAGTGACACCCAAATAGATTTGTTCATTTACCCAAATGCTCTGAAGTATGACACTTCTTTCAGGTGACTTGCTGTAGGTTGATCTTTTAAATGTATCATAAGCAAAATCCTAAACTCTCCCATGATTCAAAGTGGGGAAGGGAAGGGGGAAGTGTGGATCATATTAACTTAATTCAGAGAAATGACGTAAAAACTCTAGGGATTAAACAGATGCATGGAGATTCTCTCATAAAGTCCCCAAACAGATCTGTGCTAACAAGATTAACTTTCATACCTTGGATGTCTGAGTTGATTTTTTCATGCCTCTATTGATATACGTGGTCTCCTTGACTTCAGTGGTTCTAACTGCATGAGCAATGATGAATCGTGAGCTTGCATATGTAAAGGTACCTTTATAGAGCATAATAAAATATGCCCAACTCTAATATACATTTAACAAGAGCCCTTGAGGAAATTAAGATCAGAAATGAGGTAAAAAGCAACTGAACAGCAATAGGAACAAACCACGAAGTAGAAAAACTCACAAGTAGGAATGTTGAAGACAAAAAGATGGCTCTTATGTTTGAAAAACACCGTATCAACATGAAAATCAAGACCTGTGCAAGGGACTAGCTGCTATTTAATAAGACTAAATTATTTCCATTCTCCATGCAGGAAACTTTGTAAACTAACATATGTTTATCAAATAATTACAATCCTGAGATTAATCCTTCAGCATGAATGCTGACCATGTCGTGCCTCCTGAAGTGCCTGAAAAGTGTTTAGACAGTAGTTTATTTTGCATAAAAACATCTCTCTCACCAGAATCTTTCATAGCCATTTTATCCCTTTTTCATTGTTATATTTTTTGCTCTGCTGTGAAAGAAAAAAGCCTCTCCCAGGTTTTGGTAAGCAAAATACAATTATTGTAAATATATATATGTCAGGTTCAGATAAAGTCATCTAATGTACTAGCATTATCAGTACAAAAAAAAAGAGCTGCATTTGCCTCAGTGGCTAGTGGTATCTGCAGACTGGATTCTGACTGAAGAGTTCCAAAGTATTTCTGCCCATCTCAGAGGAGTTAGACTAAAATGTGCGCTTTTATAACCAATGGAATAATTTAGCCTGGAATTACTAAGATATCTTTAAATCATTAAGATTCATACATATTATCATTAATTTTCATGAAAATACATTGTATCTAGCTACTGCTGCAAGCTTGAATCATGCAGCATCTTGTCTGTTCTGGGGAGTCTGGATAACAAAAAGGAAAAAAGATACACAGGTGAGGTAAAGGGCACAGCCTTTGAAATGGTAGGTTATATGTCCCAGAGGGAGGAGTTGACATTGTACTTCCACCATGCACAGGCTGTACATGCACTATATATTTAAGTCTTTCAAAGGCTGAAGTGAAATCTAGCAACAGGAACATTTGTATTTCATCTAGAGCTTACATCATTTCTGTCACCTCACGGTATACATGTACTACTGCAAAGAACGAGTTGCCATCAACTACTCTGTAATCTTGCTAAAACAAAGAGACAGAACATGAGATACGAAGAAGCATGGGTATAATTTGTAAGGGGATTGGCATGAAATGTACATTTCTCCAAAATTGGCTAGACTATTGCATGCTTAGGAATGATGGAATGTTGCCTTCTCTGTAGCTGGCATAGATGATTTCAGTTATTATGAAGGCCAGATGGTCTTCATCAGCTATGTGGTAGGCAGAACTTCCTCAAGGCTTCAAATGCCTTCTCTGTGAGTGGCCCAAACCACGTCAACAGAGATAGGCTTGGGATGCTTCTTTAGGTTTTAGTTCTTGCTTCCTTGGTCACAGCAAGATACTCACAGAGTCTGCTAATCTGATCAGAAACTCCAATTCTGGAGGCAGCTGGAGGTGTTCCAAGAAAGTCTGCTTTTTGTAAGGAACACTTCCAGATATTATGATCTAGTGGCCATAATTATGACTACAAATGCCAGATTCGATGCAAGTTTGAGTAAAGTCTTTACGGTTATTTCAGGACTGGCTACGTGCAAGTTCACAAGTCACAGGAAGAATTATAGTCCCTGAATTCCAGCCTGTAAACACAATATCAAGGCCTTCAGGCAAATGCTGCCCACTTGGTTAACTTCCACTTAACGGTACCCCAGTAACTAGTTTCAGAGCATCTGTCCAACTACTCTTTCTTCCTCATTGTAGAATGAGGTAAAAAGAGGGGTAATTTTACCTTTTCTTTTTTTTCCTTTTTCTTCCAACTTTCTGTTGGATGAGGTCTGTGGGCTTTTTCAAGATGAAGAACAGAGAAAATGAGTTGTATTTAAAGCGATCCTAGAAGATTTTCTACTAAATACCATGACCATTGCTAAACAGATTGATGAATCATGCCTGCTACTGATCGCTTGTTTTCTATCCACTCTTAAAAAGTCTTTCAACTATAGCAGATTTTTGAGAATGATCTTTTTTGTATATTTTCATACAGAACAGCATACACATTTGTTTGTATTATAACAGACATACTTTCAAGCCAGAAACAGTTTCAGCTTTCTTATGCCAGTATAGAAGTGTAGTGAGTTGGTAAGAATTATTTTAACATGAGAAATACAACTGTGACAGAGTATTCCAGTTGGATCACTGTCATGATGAAACAGGAAGACCTATAGAGAAATATGTTCTAAAATAATGAGTTCATAAATTAATAGTGATTGTTCTAGGTCCCTTGATAGCATATGAATCAACCAAAGCTGTTAAAAAACAAACAAAGACGGCAACTTTTACACTGAGCAGTGTAAGTACTGCTAGTTACTTCTGAAATTCCTGGCTAGCCGCTCTGAACTGAACTTGTTTATACTTAAAGATCTTAGCAGACTGAACACATGAGTCAATGCAAGTATTTCATGGTTAGAAAAGAAGACTCACTACATTCGTTATTTATACAGATTACTTTGACTGCTCTCCCAGAGGCATATGCCTAACTCAGGCTGTAAAGGATGGCAGAGTTTCTCAATTAGAACAGCATGAGAGTTTGGATGTCTCAGCTTATCTTCTCAAGCCCAAAGAACTGACTTCCCTTCATAGCTAGCAAAATAAAGAACTCAGTCTAAGTTTCAATCATGCCTAAAGACTTGCCTCTTTGGAATTTTCATATCCTGTTTGGTTTTGTGTTGGGGTTTTTTTGGTGGTTTGTTTTTTGGGAGGGTTGGGGGGTTTTGTTTTGTTGGGTTTAAGTACTACAAGATGTTTGTAGGAAGGACACTCAGTAAATGGGAATGTCTTAAAAGGATATACTAGATCCTTACTAGGTACACACACTCCCTGTAAAACATACCCCATATGCTAACTCACATCCACATACTCACCTACACGTATGTTGATAACATTGATGCAGACAAACATTACTGCTAGGAAAAGTTACCAAACATACTATAAATAGCTATTCCAGTGCCTAGCTATTTCTCAGCTGCAAAATCCTTAATCCTCCCAGATGGATTGTGGGGGAGAGAGCAGGACAGGGAAAAGGGGGAGGGGAAGAGAAAATTATGGGGAAATGGAGTACCTCTGAAGAAACCAGCTCCACAAAGTCATAAACAGAGAAGATAAAAGTGTTTAATTCAACACAGAGACAACTTTTCCAAGTGGGAAAGAAAAAAACAAAACAACACAAAACAACAAAAACAAAACAACCAAAAAAAAAAAAACCCTAAAAAAAACCCAACCACCCAAAAATAGGAGAAAAGAAAAAAAGAAAAAGCATCCTGGCAAGAAACAAGTCCCTTGTGCTTCAATTTATCCCCAGGGAATAACCATCAGATCCTGAGCTACTTCTTCTGAGCACAATTTCCTCATTGTTAGCAGCTGTCCATTGGCTAGCATTGCACAACTGGCCAGGTGCATTGTGAAGGGAATGAAGGAGGAGAGGGGGGTGTCTTCCTCTAACCATCAGATGGACTAATAGTATTCTCCAATACAGCAGTAACTGGCCCACATCCTAGGCTACATCTGAGTTTTACTGAATGTAAATAAATAGTGGAGGGAAAAGGACACCCACAGTCCTGGACGAAGTCAGAAATCATCTTCAGGTGTGGGTTGCTTTTTTAATTTTCAGCAGTTTTTCAATATCAGTTCAAAAGCTACAATTATTTTTGCACTACTATCGTCACAGACTATGAAATGAGTGATTCCACCATGACCTCATACAGAAATAGTCAATGGATGTAAGTTCAGACATGCCTATAGTAATTAGAACCACCGAAATATTTCATCTTCTAAAACAAGAACCAGACAAAAACATGACTTTCACCTAAGAGTTATAACAAGGATCAACATACTAATGTACGTAAACACGCTCATCTTAAATCTGAGAACTTCTCCGTAATGATTAAAAGTCTAAAACGGGCCCCAATTTTTTTTCTTTAATTTGAAACTAGCTGATTTTTAATATTATGACTACATTGAAATGGGAAAGATACAAAAACCAGGAGGAAACAGAAAACATTTTCAATGAAGAGTCTGCAAAACAAATTATGTTTCCAAAGGTCTAACATACAAACATTAACACTGATGAAACCAGACGACGAAAAATCTATTTTAACCCTTCTTCAACAGAGGATACTGTATCCTGCAAGATCATTTTGCAAGTAGTAATATGAAAGTAATGTGAATTACTTTGAGTGGTATACTGTCTCCACAGACACACTATTTCATACTTACAACACCAAGCACTAAATAAGGCAATTAGAGAACAAATGCACTCATGGAGTGCCACTTGCTACACATGCTCTCCCATGCATATCTTGCTGTAACAGATGAAAAAGTTCCTAATATGTCACGATTGCACATACACACAGTTTTAGATTGGCTTTATTGCTTTGATCACTACAGAAAACAGAAAAGCATAAATAAAGATGTCAACAGACTATTATATAGTAAGGGAGAGCTTATTTGAAATAAAATCTGTCCTTATCACTATAAAAAGCTACCGTATCTTTGTATTCCATTTCCCAAATCAAGTGCAAAACTAAAAACTTTACAAAACTTCTACCAAAAATAAGGAAAGAATAGGGGCATTTACCCAACATTCTGACTTCAAATGATTTTTGTTTATGACTTCAAGTAATTTTCCCTTGCTGAGTTTTCATCAGTTGCATTGTATTTCTGATTGTTTTCCTATAGTCCTGTATCCATATTTAAACTGTATTTTTCCACTGCTTTAACTAATGCTTCACATTGCTCCCCCCATTTCAGAAATCCCAAATACTACCGCACTTGCGATGGGAACCAATAAACAGCTGCTATCAACAAGGAGTTTGTATAAGTAGCTAAATATCTGACAGCTATTCCCTTGAGAAGTACTAAAACTGAGTAGTTTGCTATCGTACTGCTTGACTCAAATGGGGCCAGATCTGTCACCAAATACAAGAGAAGAGTAAAAAATAGTTTGGCTCATTGTCTTGAACATCATTTAAATATTTGACTGAGATTTTCCTGTTTGAAGACCTAAACAAGCACTTTAATCAAATAGCTCAATTCATGTTTGTATTGCTTAATTGGCTATCCCAGATGAAGCAGAAAAATGACACTTATGTTAGTGGGTGAAAAAACCAGTAAATTTACTCTAGTTTTTAAAGTCTAATGATAAAAGTTATTCACCTAGCATTAGATCTTTGGCTTTAAAAACCTTGTACTTCAAGGCATAAAGAATCTGCTTTTCATTTGACATTACCTTTACTATATGGTCTACAAGCCTTAACATGGTTGATTTCACCTAGTTGCTATTTACATTAGATCCATCAAGTCGTACCTTTCAGATCATGAAATGAGAAGAGAGATTTATTTCAGCCTGACCTATTTCTCCCAGTGGCCAAGGTGACTATATCCAGCTTCCTGAGACTGGATCGTGACTGAACACTACCATTAAGCTCTAGATTTCTTCATAGATCTTAGAGCTGCCGCCCTTCCCTTCCAGTAGGATGCTGTCACCTAGCTAGCTGCTCTGGATCTTGATATTAGCACCTCATTTTTCTGAGTTCATAAACATTTCTGTCAAGTTCTACTCCCTCTGGGCTCTCAGGAGGCTATGGGAAAACACAGCAAGCAAGCAAAAACTACTGGCTTTGCAAAGGAATGTGCATTAACCATTGACATGTCTTCTCACAGTATTCAAAGCCACAGATGGTCCTGCACTTGCATTTGCCCCTGTTCCAATTCAAGAATCTATTGCTCCTTTGGATGGGCTCATAAGAGAAACCATTAAAGGAAGAAGTGCTAGACTCTGCTGGTTTTTCATAAAAGGCATCATCCCAGAACAAATGTTTTCATACAAAATAAAACACAATCCCTGCTACAAGCTTGATATAGAGCTATGGGAGACAGTCCAGCAAAGGACCACTATGATGATTAAAGGGCTGGAGTATGTCTCATGATAAGAGGCAAAGATTGCTGCAAATGTTTAGCCGGCTGAAAAGAAATCTTATGGGGAATTTTATCAATGTCTATAAATACCTGACGAGAGAGTGTAAAGAAGTAGAACCAGGCTCTTTTCAGCGGTGGCCAGTGACAGGACAAGAGGCAATGGGCACAAACTGAAACACAGGAGGTGCAGTCTGAACATCAGGAAAAGCTTTTTTACTGTGAGGGTGACTGAGCATTGGAACAGGTTGCACGATCTCCCACCTTGGATGGAGATTTAAAAGCCAGATGGACATTATCTTGGCAAACTGGCTCTAAGTGACCTTGCTTGAGCACACAGGCTAGACAACATGACTTCAAGAAGTCCCCTTCCAACCTCAACCCTTCAGTGATTCTGTAACAAAACTTTAGGTAATGCTCTCAAATGGAAATTACAAAGTAAAATAAAATGGAATTCAAAAAAATAAATAAAGTTCAAACTTCTGATATAGATACAACCTTTTCTGCGCCACAGCTGTCTTGATGCTAGTGTCATATACCTTTCTCAGGCTTCCTTGAGAAGAGGAAGTGGATGAATTAGAGATTTTTACTATCATTAGTTCCCTCTTAGATCATCAGATAAAATCTAGTTTATATCCAAAATATTTTTAAACCACTGTCTCAGTGGCTGTTCTGTTATCTGCAATGGTATGGCTTTAACAATAATACATGCTTCATCCTGTGCAGAAAGCATTTACAGAACTTTTTAATCAAGTTCTACTTTTTCCCACAATTTAAATAAAATCCAATCTTCATCCTGTACTTTCCAAGGTGTTTCCAATGAAAACAAGTTCCAATACCACAATATTACATTACACTCTATCTAAGTGGAATACAAATGCAAGCAAGGCCAAAGGTGAATATGAGAAAGGAAATTCTGGCCAGTTATTGCCTTGGTTCTGAATATATGCAAGAAGTAATGATAAATGGAAGATTCTTGAAATATCCTTTTAAAGTCTGAACAGGAACAAAAACATTTAAACTGCACTAGTGGAATCTTTAAAACAGGATGTTATACTTAAGGTATAATGTAATGTGTTTGTCTTTCATGGAGCAATTAATCACTGGATGGAGGAGTTAAGACCCAATCAAAACGGAAAGGTGTTTATTGCTGCAGCTGGTCATTAAATTATTTCTATAAAGCTTAAACACTGGATTTTATTGTTTTTATTACAGATCCGCTCCTATAAAAAATGCATTTAAACTTCCCTTTTTAGATTTTGTGGTTTAGTTTCTTGTGCTTCTGTTAACCAAACATTTCTAGTGAAACACAAACATCTTTCCCCACCCAAAGGGTATGCTATTCTGTTATCAGTGGAATTATCACTGACAATGGGAAACAGAAGTACAGAAAAATATCTCACCTTGAATTCCAAAACATGAACCTTGTACCTATGGAAAAAAAATAAATATGAATGATGGCAGTTAAAATAATCCTGACACAAGGTTATTTTTCCTTGGGTGGGAACTCCTTTCATTCAAGACAGGTAGTTGATTAAATAACAACAATATTTCTTGATATGGAGGTACTTAAGAAGATTTTCAGTACTCTGAAGATAATTCTAATTGCTCTGAAGATACTGATTTGTACAAGCAATCCTTTTAACAACGCATCTGTCATTGTGGATGAAAACCTTAGCTGCTACAGAAGGAATGAAAAAAAACTTCTCTACCACATTTAAACCAGTAAATGACAATACTAAAGGAAACACGGTCGGGAAAATATCCAATGGATACCCATCCAAAGAATTTGTCTTGTTTGCTTCAATGAGGTATTTTTAGCAGACGCAGGTGCTTTGTGGAATTATGTGTTTATACCAAGACAACAGGGAGAATGAAGAGCTGCCTGCTGTAGGAAAAGATCAGGCTTGAGACCATCTAAGGAACCTGAAGGTGTACAAGTCTATAGGACCTAATGAAATGCATCCGTGAGTCCTGAGGGAACTGCTTGATTAAGCAGCTAAGCCACTACCCATGATATTTGAGAAGTCCTGGCAGTCTAGTGAAGTTCCCAAAGACTGGAAAAGGGGAAACATAATCCCCACTTTTAAAAAGAGAAAAAAGGAAGACCCAGGTAACATCAGGACAGTCAGTCTCACCTCAGTTTGCCAATAACACCAAACTGTGTGGTGCAGTTGACAGGCTGGAGACAAGAGATGCCATCCAGAGGGATGTAGAGAGGTGGGCCTGTGCAAACCTCAAGAAATTCAATAGGGCCAAGTGCAAGGTCCTGCACCTGGGTTGGGGCAATCCCAAGCACAAATATAGGCTGGTTGGAGGCTGGACTGAGAGCAGCCCTGAGGAGAAGGACTTAGGGATGTTGGTTGACAAGAAGCTCAACATGAGCCAGAAGTGTGCACTTGCAGCCCAGAAACCAACTGTGTGTTGGCATCCTCAGAGCGTGATCAGCAGGTTGAGAGACGGGATTCTCACCCTCTGCTCCACTCTGATGAGACACACCCCTAACCCCCCAGGGTACTGCTCAGGGACTCACAAAAGAAGAATGTGGACCTGTTGGAACATGTCCAGAGGAGGACCATGAAGATCATCAGAGGCCTGGAGCATCTCTCCTATGGAGACGGGCTGAGACAGGTTGTTCAGCCTGGAGAAGAGAATGTTCTGGGGAGAATTTCATCACCTTCAGAGTGACTGCCATGATCAATGTCACAGTATTGCCACACTGCAGCAATTAAAGCCATAGCATAAGTTTGGTTGACATCTTAGAGAAGCCAGCCTGTAACTAGAATATTTTCAAATTAAAATGAATGGGCTGCAAAGGGCTACTGAGCGTTTTAAAAAACGTTGAATGTATCCCCATTGTATTGAGAACAAACTTACTAACTGCTTCCAGTAACAGAGAGGACACTTTCTGGCAATTGCGCGCTGACAAAACCATGTTTTGCTGAATGAGTCGGAAACACTGAGGCAAAAGCTGGCATCCTTCTGCTGGAGCTGGAGGAAAGCACTGAAGTCCCCGGTATGTGTGCAAGGATTTTCCTAGCAAGGTATGTGTGCACACACTGGTATGCGTGCAAGGATTTTACTAGCCAGAAATCTTACAGTTTAACTATGTGGCTACAAAGTAATCAATAGCGGAACACGTACACATTCTCTAAGAAGCAGCAGCAAATACTGTCAAGATTTATATACGATCCTTTTAGTGTCCAACGTGCTTCCACTTAGCACATCAAGAGGAATGAATTCCTGATAAATGCATTTGCAATGACTTCAATGCCTCTACTACAGTATTAAAGATTTCATTTGTTTGCTTGGAATCTGAGTGTAATTTGTTTGCATTGTCACAGCTAGAATTTAGAAAAATGATCCTTAAGTATAAGCCCTGTCAGAAGAACCTTTTTACTTCGATTCATAAATGGTGTTTAAAGGTAGGAAACACATACATACCTATCAGAATATAAGAACTAATGCAGTTCATAGTCTGAGATCTTGAGGAAAAAATATTTATTGTTAGGCTATCAAATTTGAGGGTGGAAATGGAGAGTAATCTAACATCAGGAAAAGAGCAATCAGCAAAGCCTCTTCTGTGCTGCAAAAAGCATGACTTTTGGAAACAGTCTTTGCAGTATGAGGAGAAAGTTATATATTGGACATCATACTGCTTATGGGAAAATAGAGTGGATTAAGCCACACCTGGCTGAAGAGGGAAAAATTGTATTTGAAATGTCTGCAGACCTCATTAGTACCTTGATACCAAATGATTCAAAGCTATCTTTGGCTTTAACTCAAGCTGTTGTCCTAAGCATGGCAACACAGTAACAATTCATAAAGCTCCACAGATGTATACGAGAAAATGATAGTTCCATTAATTACCAAAATCAAGACTTGCTAAATAAACTCTTAGATACTAGTGCACTTTGGAAAATTAAAAAGAAACAGACTGCTAAAACCAGATGGGAAATAAGAGTATAGCGGCCGTTCATTACCTTTACATTTGCAACCAAGAGTATTACCAGAACAGTTTCTTCTATGAAATTCTATGCTTATATCACTGCATTCAGTTTTACTCTAAGTTCTTTGTAAGAACTTGAGGACTAAACTGATTTAAAACAAGCAAACAAACAAGGCATAAAATTTGAAACAGGTAAAGACTCAAGCTGAGTCAAATCAAGCAGAACCTAGGCTAAGACTTCGGTCAGCTTTATAGTAAGAGTATTGGGTTGATAATTGATGCCTATGCACGCCAGATATAAACCTACACAGCTACTTGAACGTCTATTTACTGTACAAGGTAATGATAAAAGCTTCACAAAACTAATCAGTAGCACTGCTTTCTTCCTCCTTCCGCTTCATATTCAAAGTTTGAGATTTTTTGACCCATAGTGTAACTCGGAGTAATGCAACGTGTGTGTCTGCATGTTGTGCTCAGCCTAGTTGTCTGTTAGATGAAACGTGTAGAGGAAGAAAACAAGAAAACACGTGACTGCCACAGACCCAGAAACTAAAAAAGTTAGAATCCCACATTATCCTTGATACCACAAAGATCCATGGCTGACAAAGGACAGCTCTTTTGCCTCTTGGCATAGCTAGAGCAACAAGAGAAGCCAGAGGAACTATGCCCTAAGTCTTTAAAGCTGACTTTCTGATAACCTCTTCATTACATTCTCTACTTTGGAAAGGCCACAGACTACTTGAAAACCACTTTTTCCAGTTTGTTTATTCACACTGAGTGTGCCTCTATTTTTAACAGACAGAACTTAAAAACAAAAAACAAACTCGGAGTTGAACAAATTATCTTTGTAAATTACCCCTAGAATCGTTATTTCCAGACAGAAAATTGCTGTTAAGTTCCCCTTGGACCATTAATTGACTTTAAATGAAAATTATTTCTATATTTTCAATAATTTATTCTTGTATTTGGGAAGAACAGACCTTGAAGCTAGTTAAGTCTACTGTGTGCTAAAGGTAAGCTACATGATATATCAGTGAGAAGAAAAATAGCATGTCTCTAAGCCCATTCTCCTATATCTTTCCATACATAATTTAAGCCCCTTTGGCTTCCCAGAATCATACCCTTCCTCCAGGAAAGATTTTTCAACAGTCAGAAAATACAGCCATGAACCTCAATAAATTTATTTCAATCATCTGACTAATATCTGAAGAGGTATTAGCTAACCTAGGTCTAGCAACAGCTGCTAAAGCTAGGATACGTGGGTATTTGCCCAAACTTATCTGTTTGAGATGCTGAAGAGGGTCTTGACTTGGTCTTGATATACCAATATTCTTAAATCAGTCATTAATATATCACATGCAGCTTTTGCTGTTTGAATCTGTATTCCAAGTATTGGGGGTGATGAGGCATAACATGAAGAAAATACTGCCATTTCCTTCCATATAGGGCCTTAAACCAAAAACTCTATCCATAGATTTACTACTTTCTGGAAAAGAGAGTTTCATGGGAAAATGCAAACTTACATGTATTTCTTTGGTCCAATATATATAATTGCACAATTTCTATGTTTTCCCTATGAAAAAAAATGAGTTAAACAACACAAAGACATTTCATCCAGATTTACTCCTGGGAAGCCACATATTTAACAAAGATAGTAAGTTGGCCAAGCTAAAGTCTTGTGTAATACTACACAGACTTAATTAACCAATTTCTGCCAAAACAAATTTTGAGTTCTTTCTTCTCCACCTCATTGTGGTTTATCCTTGTAGGCTCTGGCCGTTCTCATGGATTTAGCCAGAACTACCGTACTGGCCCAAATATAAGGTGACTTCAAATATACAGCCACCAGCATAAAAATCCCCCCTGGCACTTCTTTGGCCATCTCTTCCAGCCCCAGCCTCCATCCAATGATCTTCCTCCTCATGGTCAACTTGCCTGGCACGCTGCTGGCTGTCAGCATAGCTCTTAATTCAACAGCTCTTTAAGCACAGAGCCTGGACTGACCACACCACTTGTGCATGTCCACCAGTGGATCTGGACTTGGGCAGAGCAAATGGGTGGGGAAGGTGAGACCGACTGATGATGTTCCTGCAAGCCCTCCAAGCAACATGGTAGACTACCAACATCTACCCTTCTTCAAAACCCTGAACTGAGTGTGGGTCTGGGCTGCTGCCTACCCTACCCCTGCACTTGCTGTCTGCATCAGGCCACCAGGTTCAGAAGACTCATCAATTCAGGGGGGTTTTAAAGGAGGCAACACAGTAAACCTATGCCTTACAAATACAGGAGTAAGTTGTTGTGGGGCTTTTTACTTTAAGTTTTGCCTTTCAGCCAAGCTTCATAGAAATCTAACAGAGTACTACTAAAGCAGTACTTCCACATTTTGAAAGCAGTATGGGAAACCCTTCTTTTACTTCTGTCCCCTACCCCCATTAACATGTCGAAGCAAGTGTGGTTTATATCGCTCTCTGAACTTATCCTTGCAGATTTTAATTTTTACCCTTTAAGTCTTTGATGATTCTTTCATTAGTTACTGACTTGTTATTTCCATCACTCCTTTCAGAGGTATGACTGTTACACAAACTCTCATAAAGGCCGTGATCATATCCTAGCTAAGGCTATATGGGAACAATTCTGCACCTACTAGCAAATATGACAGCTATGGCGAACAACAGACCTGCACTGAGTAAGATGCTCACAAGATTAAATCCTCCAACTTTAGAAATAACAGAAAGGCAGGACTGCAGACAGGCATATATTTACCAAAACATATAAACCCCCCCTTATACAGCAATATTTGCCTCCTTATTACAGGTGCCAATTAAATTGTGAATTTAAACTCAAGAGATTGAATACGATCCTTCACATTCTCAGAATTCACTGCCTGGCTAACAGGTATCATTCTGGTTATTGTGCCCTGCTTCATTAGGATAATTAGCAGGAAACAGTAAAGTAGCTACTAATTATTTGCTAAAGTAAACCTAATATGTCTTCTTACAACCAAAATTTGTCGGGATGCACACAACCAGAAGTGAGATAGCCTTGCCTCTGGGGTATAAAAATCAGCTAACTCTAAGTGATAGGTGTGATTCAGAGGAAACAATTCATTCTTTAGATAATGCTATTTGCAGATAAAGGGGAAACCGTTTTTGGCAAAAAAGAACCAAGACTGCTTGTTCTTGACCTTCCATAAAGACTCTGATCATGCCAAAGCCATTTCCCTTTACAGGCAGGTGGGCTAATGCCTGGCAAACAGCAGTCGGGGGGGATCATTGTAGTCATGGTGTATGAATGATGCTGGTGATTTTGGAGATAACATCTCAGAAATTTAATGGCTACAGTGTGGCCCGGAAATGAGCTGTAATGAACAGTGTTGAATCATCTCATCTTTAAATACAGCCAGAACAAAGTTTAATAATTATCCACAGCAGCTTAAATTGAGAAAACCACAAACGGATTTGCCATTCAAAAGGCAGGGAAAAGGCTAAGAGAAGTTGAGCCAAAAGATAGAAGAGTTAATTTAGGTCTCTGAACATCAGACTTCTGCTTTCTAAGCACTGGCTCAGCGGTTTCTGATGCAAGTAGATGGCAGAAAAGCCAACATGCTTTTATCAGACGTGAGTGTTTATAGAAGCAATACAAACCAGGATTTTGTTAAATGTATATATTATGCCAGATCAAACTATAAATTGAAACATCTGTGTCCAAGTTAATCTCAGATACAGCAAGGAGATTATCTGAATCTGTGTTTCCTTTTGTGACCTTTTTAGAAGTGGCTTTGTTTGAAAGGGGGAAGGGATAATTTTCTTAAGTTTTTATTCCTAAGCAACAATGCCAATAGTCCAATATAACAGCAATATCTTTTAAAATCACCCAGCTGAATAGCAGAAAACCTTTGGTAATTTCCCAGTATTGTTGTACAGGGAGCTCTAAAAAATAAACTATAGTCATATAAATAGAAGCATGTAGTTTTAAGCATGCTACAAGCCATTCATGACATAAGCATTCAATTAAAACTGCTTTTATGGGCAATAATCACATTCTGCAAAGGCAAACATGGATGATTTGCGGATATAGCCATAATGCCTGCAAAATTAACTTTAAAAAACAGGTAAACATCATTCAGTCTCTATGCTACTTAAATGAAATATTGTAAAACTCTTTTGTTCCTGCCTCCAGGACACAAGGGTCAGTAACAAGAATTAAGATTCTTTTTTTAATTACTATTATTTTAAAAATACGACAATTATTTGCCTTTATGCAATCATATGATCATAAATCAATCTCAGCTGAAGTGAAACAATGATTTCAATATACAAATTTCAGTTAAAGGAAGTAATAGAACAGACCAGCTGTAGTTTCCAGTAGTATAAATCAGGCTATCTGGCAACAGTACAGCAGTTTAAAGAAGACAGAAACTTTTGGCTTTATAGGCCACTCCACCTTTACTCTTCAGCTGCAAGTGGCTTATGATAAACTTTTGCAGTAGCCACCTCTCCTCTAGAAGCATATATTGTTTTAAGACCCATTCTTAAACCCACTCTTATTGCACTGACAAAGTATTTATGAAACAACCAACAAAGTTTACAGGAAATATCTCTTCCCCCATTCTCCTGACTCTTCCCTCTAATCCCTTTAGTCTCTTTGGTTTGGATGCTACTTCTTTCTCAGCTTCTAACCCACTGGCTATCATGCAAACTCTCAGATTACCTATCGTAATTTGTCAGAACTTGAACCAAGTCTGGGCTGAAAAGGGCTCATGTAAAATAAAACAGGAGATCAGTATTTTATGAAACAGACCATAAGGGGTGATAGTTGGTATGTCGGAAAAGAACTTATCTGAACCACAATATAGACCTATTTTCCAATGTACACAATGTATGTACAGCGTACAATATAAAACAGCAGTCCTCCGAAATTCAGCTGCTTAAGACAACCATGAAGGGCCATCTCCTCACCTGTTAAAAGGTACTTTCACATCATACACTGGATGAGCTGTGGCGTCATACCTGTCAGTAAAGCTACATTTTCATTACTACACTATTAAATACAGCTACTTGAGGCCACTGTTAGCACTGTGTTCCATATTGCATATTATTGACTAAAATGTGACTAGGTTTTCTTTCATCCCTAACTTCACTTCATACATTCTTCCCTGTTCAGGGGGCAACAAATATAGAAACATACATAGTATGATTCTAAGTACAACTATGGCCGGTTAAAAAGTGGATCAGATATTTTGTTATGTAAAGTTTGCTGTAAAAACTGCATTGGCATTTAGAGGAGCAGAACCATCTTTAAACAGCTGGCTGTTGAGTCAGCTCCACAACTCGTGATCATTTCTATTCAGCCTAAGTCGCATCTAAATGAGATTCTGAAGTATATTTATGCTACTTTTCCTTATCTTCTGTCTGTAACACAAAAGCCATGGGTTTCAGTTGCTCTAGACTGTCCCAAGATCTATACCTGTACGTACTTCTTGCATGAAGCAGCATTCAGCATCCAGAGAATTAGAGTTACAACCTGATGTTTGCAGAAGTGTCAGTCAGTGGAAGCTAAATAATCACTCGGCAGAACTAAACACTCCTGTCCTTTTCACCACTTTCCAATACAAGCGAAAACAAACATCTCTGAGGTTCCCTCTCCAAGATACACGTAAAGAAAAACACGGTCAAAAGCAAAATTATGAAATTGTACATTACTCTTAAAATACAAACCTCTTCCTCAAGAGAAGATAAAGAACAAAACACATGTGGCAGATGTTTGTCACTGTGCTTAGTGTTGTACTAGAAGATTCTCAGTTAAATAAAAAGGAGGTAGAAGATTCTGCATACAGTAGGAAAAAAGAAAGATCCTGCCAGGATAGCACAGAGCTCAGCAGCCAAAGTAAGGGCTGGTACCAGCACTCTTCAAAGCCATTTCCAAAGTATGAAATAAAATCTCTCGCATTAAGAAATAGTCATAGTATATTATTTTGAGACTGATTCACTTTTCCTCTGAATTCAAGAAAATGGCTAATGGACTGCTAAAACGTTTCAGTTCCAAATCTGTAGTCATCTATTCTGAAGACTATATATTATGACTAATTTATCAGGATTTGCAGTTTTTACCTAGAAGCCTTGGGGCTTAAACAAAAGCTTATTATTTATGTGCACAGGGTTCAGACAGTAAAGTTGGAGCTTTTCTGAGGCCTGGGATCACTTTTAAACATTTTTTCCCCCTCATCTTCTGCTCAAGAGTGGTAGTCTACATCCATCAATCCATCTTTCCTAGGCAATTCTAAAACCTCTAAATGAAAATTAATGGGTTTCTTGATTTGCCAGAGTCCTTCCACATACAGAAGAGAATCTTATGTACTATAAAATCATTGGAAATTATTAGAAGAATGAGGTTTTCTTTCCTTAAATAAATAATGGAGCATAAAGACAACAAAACTACTCAGGACACCTCTGGTCCTGACCATTTGCCCATAATCTTGAAATAAAGGGAATGTCAATTTACCTGACATCATATCAGATGTTTCGGTTACCTGTCCTGTAGTTTTCTTACCCTGCACCTCACCTCTGCTATTACAACACTTAGGAGTAAACACAGTCTTGTCACATGCAGATGACCAGATGTTCTTTGCTGACACAGCTGGAGCCTTCACCTGATTCACCTAGTCACTACCAGTCATTAATGTTACTGAAACACAGGTCAAGCTCATAGGTGGCAAAACTTTCTGTGGTCAGATCTATACCATGACAGAGAAATATGAAATGAAGATCTGTCCCAAACAAAGATGGAGCATGGTACGCCGATGAAGACTTAGATTTAGGGCTTGAGAAAAAAGGGCTGGCAAACCCCCCCAAACCACCAATTATTGAATAGTAGCTCCCTCTGCAGACATGCTTACTTCAAACAGTACGTCTTTATATTGTTTCACTTAGTCCCTTTGAAAGAGAAACCACAAAATGGCTGCCTTTGAGAATAAAAGCATCCCCATGGCATGTTAGAATGAAACACTTATGAAGTTTACTGTCACTTCTTTTGCCAGCGGCTTTCTTGTCAGGAAAGAAAAAACAAATTTGAACTTTTTTCACTCAAAGCAGTTTTAGTCTCTAACAGGATTTGTAGCTGTGTAATATAATTAATCTCAAGAGGCTCAGAACACTCCAGGGTCCACAGTTGCTAAAAGCAGAAGAGATGGCACAATCAAACTACAAACATTTTCTATGAGAACACAACCATGAAAGCACAGGCAATGCTGTGTAAAGAAAGAACAAAGCAAAACGTTGAGAACACAGTTCATTCCTTAGGTGGTATCTGTTGAGAGATAGAAAGGGTGGAATGTGTGAAGGCTGTATTTGCCTGCACAATGCAAGGGGAAATGCAATAGCACATATTTGACCTATCCTCCCTCTATTGTAGGACAGTTGCATCCCCTTGCTGCCTTAATTTATTCCAACTCTAACCTGGGTTTCAGAGGAACTAGATTCCTAAAAGGAAAGGAAGAAAAAGAGAAGCAAAAATTCTCAGTCAAACCTTCATTTGAACTGTTCCTGGAATTTCAGAAAAGGTATAAATCTTCCCTTCAAAATTAATGTGCATTTTCTTCTAAATAAAATGAGAAAGAGAATTCCCAGAATACTATATGAATGGTTGTTACAGTGCAATCAAAAGAAGAAAAGGTCAAAAACTTTACAAGTATGTACATTATGAAATTCCTAATATGGCTTTGTAAACTTTATGGAGTCCAAATATTTGGGAAAATGATCCAAACTTTTTATAATAATAATAAAGCAATAATACTTAACATTTACCCTTTGAGGTTTAATAAGAACATCAGAGTTTTCTAGAGAATGCTAAGGACGAAGGAACTTGATGATTCTCAGTTTTGATCTTGAGTACGAATCAGATAAAATTATATTGTACCAGGTATTTAAGAAGTATTTCTGGGTGTCTTCATGAGAATCTACAGATATAAACAGTTTAGAGATTACATGACAGAACACGGAATAATCTGCATGTGCCCAGTTTTGTGATGTGATTTTAGTTGAACGCTATTTTGTGCGTATTGCTTTGCAGACATTATCTCAGCATTTTCCAGCTTCTGGATATATACATGGCCAACATACACTGTACACAAGAAGGGAAGAAGAAGAAAACCAACCAGAAAGCCTCCAGTCTTTCATGCACACACTTAGTGTCTACATCCAGTACACATGCTTTCTCCCAGCCCTGGCTCTGTATTATGCAAGCAATTCCCGTGATGGTTACAACCCCAGCATCAGGATTGGGATGTTGGAAGTGAGTCTGTGACCCAGCTACCTTCACTACATGCAGCCAAAAAACCCAGACACTCTCCTTTGCTGCCTTCAAAGCTCTGCAAGAGGGCAGAGAATACACTGTCACCTTAGAGATATCCTGTGTTTTCCACAATATAGTGGCTTTTTACCTTGGTAGGTTGCTTTGACAAAGAGGCCCAAATCTCTGTGGCTGACTGAGGCTTACACAGTTCGAAAGAGCCATACGACACACAGATCAAACATTGAGCAGGCAGAAGCACAACAACGGGTTACCATGGTGCAAGAAGAGAGTAGGATTACATAGTATTCACATGGTGAGGGGGGGTGGAGGGAAGGAAAGAAATCATGTTTCATTACAAGTGTGTTGTTCAGATTAGCCACTCTACCTTCTTCATTCAACCAATTCCTTGTTGGACAGTGTCTCATAAAATAAAGCACTCCTCCTTTATATTTCTCTATTTATGATACAAATGAGGATAGCTGGAGCTTTGAGAAAAAAAAAAATGGAAAAAACAAAAAGAAAGAAATCTTAACCAAAATGTGACCTTAGCAGATGTAATCCAATCTGATTTCCACTACGTTAGCCTATGGATGCTTATGCAACTGCATAGCGCAGCAACTGAGAGACAAAACAATGGAAGCCTTAAAGCTTTATTTATTGCTCGTTCTCAAAACATTCGATCGCCATCATGCTTCAACTGCCAAATCTAAATTAGAGAGTTTAAAAGAGGAAAAAAAGTACTCTTCAGGGGGACATTAGAGCTCTATAGAGAGGTGTGAGCTCAAGGAGATGGAGCATCTGGCTAGAGACCAACTTGCCTGTAAGTCCAGACCAAGTGGACCCATATGGATAGCTTTTAGAAAATCGTAAGTGGTAACAAGTAGAAAAATTCCCTCCCTTCCAGTTTAAGCCTCCTTTTTTGGCATTAGTAATTAAACTGTACTTACTGCCATGAGCAGATTACAGAAACTTCCCTGACAATCTAAACAATTTTCATATAATCTAATCGCTTCCTTATTTATTCGTGTTTACCCGCAATTTTCCTCCTTTTTCAGTTGCACTGCTATGTCATATTACAAAGCATAACAAAAGCTGTTTTGCTACTAATTAAGTGCACCAGGGCAGTATATTAATCTCTTCTTTCAAAAGCAAGGAAAATGCATCAACTCTCAGCCTGAAGGTTTAAAGCATGTAAGAATTCGTAAAGTAAAAGGTCAAAGGGATTACCACTGATGTTTTCTTATGTCCTACATCCACAGACTGCCAGAAACATTTCAGCATTCGCACTTTCACTAACAGCCTAATTCTATACAATGGTGGGCAACTAACTTATAGATCTACGCTAGTTATCAATAATACTCTACAATAAACTAAACTCATCTCTTGCTTAAATTTGGCACAGGCCATAGAGTTATAATTCGCACAGCCTGGGATTCTTTTCCTTCTATTTTCTCCCTATCCAACTGTGCACTGCTTCCCTCCTTTGGTATTACTCCAGTGGTGAACACACACAGGACATCACTCAAACTGTTACCAATACCTTATACAGTACCCTGCAGAAGTCAGGATCTATCAGTATTTCCACTGCAGGGGAAATCACTCATTTACATTGGTTGTAAATTTCTTTTTTTTCTCATCAAAACTGAGCAGATGAAATAAATCTGGGTGAGTTTGTTACCCGCTCTCTGACTGGTCCTGCTTTTCCATAAAATCAAAATTAATAATTTTCATACTTCTTAAAAATATGTATGCTTCATGACAATGAAAAATTAATAAAGAGAATGAGACAGAGATATTTATTTCTTAATAAAAAATATCCACCAACCAATCCCCCCTCCAGTGAATTGAAGAGGCCTTCACATCAAGAAATTAAACTAATTCTTCTCTGACAGTAAGATGTATATATAGTATTATATATATACACACAAATACATAAATTCTAAAACCATAACTAAGTTATGAAGTCCTGTATGTATTTTACAATGGGAAAACTGTGTTTCACAGCAGTAGTTCGTACGTTCATGAAGAATAATATTGTTATGCTCTAACTGCTCATTATGGTAGTTAAAACATTGAAAAATTACAGGGAAAACTAAAACTTCACCAATAGTAGCATGCTAATGATATAAGCTAACCCCAGAATCATGTCTAGAATTTATCTTGTATATCTTCACACCCAAAAGCATAAAAAACTGTACATTGCCACATTCCAATTAGCATCTCATTATAAATTAACGTATGTTCTTTGTTAACTAATACACCTTTTTACCTTTTGGGGTGCATGTTTAAGTGAATTTTCCTAACACTAAACAGTACATCACCCCCAGAAACCACAATACTCCCAGACAGATTTATGCTTAATCCATCAGATACCACAGTCCCCTAAATAGCATACAGTAATCATCTGTCTGTATTGCTAAGCTGGAAAACAAATACAGCAATCAAACCCCTGAAGAAAGGAAATAAATGTGATAGCCTGGAGAAGAAAAGGGAGCAGGATGCAAACCCAGTGGAAGCTAGACTAGGATTCAGAATGAGGATTCTCCTCTCCTCCCCCTAAAAGAGTGTCACTGATAAAAAAACTGCACAGACAAGACATATGTACCAGGATAAAGCCTCAGTTATCATTTATGCACTTACAACTATTTAACCATGCAGGCAAAAGGAAAGAAACAAAAATAGAGCAAACAGGGCAACCCCCATGACACATCCTGATCACGATGGATGAACAATGAAGTGAATATTTCCAGCTGGACAAGAGCATCATCTCAGCACTACGTGATGTATTAGCCAAAAGGCAAGCACGGGTTTCTCATTTCAGTCCAGCATTCTACAGTCAACTCTTTGAGAAACTGGTTCCTATAGGAAAGTAGATTTGAAGGTCTCAAATCAAATACAGCAGAAGAATAAAATGAAATATAAAATAAGTTCAAAATCAGTCACTGCCTGACAGAGTTGTCATAACACGCTCTCTCTCTTCATTTCCTTCATGACATGAACTGAGAACACAGAATTCTCTGCTGAATAGTTTTGATTCGCTTGCATACTGCTTGCACTTTCTTTATCCAACAGAAAGGTATACTATAAAGTTGAGTGAGGCTTGGGTATTTTTATTCCCCAATTACTCTTTTTGCCAGGTTTTTTTCATACTCTTTTGTTTTGCTCCAAGCTTCAAATGCAAGAAAATTAAAAAATGAATGGTAAAAGCCAAATAGAAATCACCCTGGTTTATTACAAACTCAGTGAGACTTGTGCAAAATTTCAGGTCACACCAGTCGGACCTCGCAGGTTTAAAACTCTCCAGTTTGCAGACAAAAATCACCCACGAAAAACACCCCACACCAAGCAAGACTTTGGAATATCCTGTACCTTCCCAGAATCTTAAAAGGGCCAAAACAAAATCAAGCAGTATTCTCTTATAACACATCAGATCCCATGTCTTGTTTTGACAACCACACACCTGATGTAAAGCCAGCCTAGTGACCCAGTGCTTCCATTCCCTGACAAGTTCCATGGGGATACTGACACTTGTCTTCAGCAAAGAGCTTTGAGATGTACAGATGGAAAGTGCTACGCAACAGATACATGATATTAAAAGGATGATTATCTCATTTTAAAGTATACACTTATATCAAACATTGGTACTAGAACAGTAAAGTGGGAAATCAGGAGCAAACAATTGGTAACAGAGAAAAAGGTAGTACATCATATACTTACAACTTTGTCTATGAAATTTCCTACACTAACCACCCAAGATTTTTGGTAACTTAGCAATACTGTATGGCTTCTAGATATGACTTCATATTAGAAGGTTTGGAAATTTGTTTTTTGAGTTTACAACCATGACCAGGAAAAAGGAATATTTAAATTTAAGATCGACACAATTGCAATATGAAGTAATTTTCTTTCCTTTTTTTGACATTCCTTTGTCAATGCCATTCTAGATACAAAGTCACTGATAGATCTCATGACCGCTCTTTGAAAAATGATGGCCTTCCTAAATTCTCCGTGTCAAGAGGATATACAAATTGCACAGCCAGCACTTAGACAAGGGGGGAAGACTGCATACTGACATACTGAACCACCCATTCTGCTCTCACCACCACTGGGACTGCCACGCTTCCCATGTAGTAGATGTTTTCAAATAGCACTGAGCAACAAAGATGTACCTTCTATTTTGATGTTCTTTAGTAAGTGTAATCTGAATATCAGCTAGGCAAAGTAAATGGAAACACTGATTATTGTCTGCATATCAAAAGCCGAAAAATGAAATATGAAGGGAACTGCTTTTTTTTTTTGGAACTGTGGTTAAAATGTGTCCTACTACAACAGTAAATATAGTAAATATACTTTACTTAGTAAATATACTTTACTAAGGCATTTCCCTCATTTTTCATTTCTTCTTACCAATAGCAAGGATCCTGAGGGCACCATGTTGCCCACAGGCCTTAGACTGGAAAGCATTTGCCCTAAAGCATATTTTCTCTGAACGAGTCTCTCCCTCAATCTGCAACAATATGGTCTGATTTTGAGAAACAGAACATTACCAGCTTCTATTAATTTCACCAGGGTCTAATGATGCATTTTCCTTAAAATTTCTTCAAACTAACTTTATTAGTTCATCCAATACAACTACCACCTTTCCCTATAAATCTTGTCTCTAAAAATCAGGTGCTCAGCCTCTTTCAGATGCCTTTGAACTAACTACACTTATTGTGGATCTTTAGATGTAGTCTGCAAAACATTTGCCTCTTCTGCCACCTGAGTCTCCTAAACTTTGGAGACAAACCTAGACAACAAGGTATTTCTACCATGTTTCTAGGACTGATGACAGACCCACCTCCTCCTGTAGACTTTAACTCCTTGTTAATCCTGTTCTCTAGGTTGCCCAGGGACAGATAACTGTAATCTAGGACAAATACTCTAAAATGAAGCACTAGTTGCAACATGTAGCCACGAAGAACATGTACAGCTTCCACATTAAACCTTACTTTTTCTGGAAGGATGAGGCAATTGTGTTAAAAAAAAAAAAAAAAAAAGAAAGAAATCATTCAGGGTTCATTAGCACACTCTGCATTCTCACACTAAACAGTAAAGGCAAAACAAGTTTTCTGCTACAGCACAGCTAAAGTTCTAATAACAACAGGCAAGTAGAGAATTCTACTGTTATTTATATATATATGCACATATATACACAAACTTTACATATATATATGCATGCCATACATATGTATGTATACATATACAAAAGTAGTAAGCAGCGGTAAATGCTATTGCCAGGATGAACACTGGGGGAAAAAAAGAAACATAAGAAACACCCAGTTTCCACACAATGATGCCTTTCTCTGGCTTTCACATTACCTAGATCCATCTGTCAAAGCAGATTCTGCAATAGGTTGTGTAAGTGACACATCAAAAATTATGGCTCTGATTCAGGAAAGGTTTAGTCCATCCCTGCCCAGTTAAGCTTTTAAGTACATGCTGAAAGTCCTGTTGAAGTTAAGGACATGCCCACGCAGTCTTCTTGAATGGGAAACATTGACTTGAATGAAACTTATATGAACACATTTATTTTTGTGAATTAATGTCCTCCCTCATGAAAAACAAGACCATGAATAACAGACAAGACTGGGGATCAGTGATGACAATACAGCAAGTGTCAGAGGAAAAGGGAGAGATTTATCTTGACAATCTGCAGGAAAACCTGCACAACTCTCACCAGTGCCAAAAGTACCAGATGCAGGACTTGACATAAATGCAATAGAAACTGGAGAACGTTAAGATAACGATGACTTCAGCCTCTGAAATGTGACACAGGGAATGCATGTTCACAGTGAATCTTGCAGTGCAGCTGCAGGACAGCTAAACATATCTCATCTGTAAACTAGGTCAGGCAATGATGTTACCTGACCAGGGCCTATGGTGGCTCTATGATTTGCTAGATTAAAGATAGGAACTGATGTGCATTACAATTGCTTCCTTGAGCTGAAACACAAGTAGTAAAGAGTGGGTATATATTGAGTCCCCAGCTGTGGGACTGTATTGTATACGCCATCTATTTAAGGATATGTCATGAGAGCAACACCTTTCACATCGAAATGACACTACCCCACAGCAATGAAGAAGCTTTGTAACGGAAAAGTTCAACTTGACACTAATGTTTGAGTTAGCCTTCAGGTGAAACAGAGTGCTTGCGAGAAAAGGAAAAGGCATACCTCTATTTCCCAGTACCACAAAACTCCATTTGGGGAGGGGAGTCACAACATAAGCAGTGGCCCCTAAAAAATATTTATGTTGCAGCCTTGGACCTGCCCATTCCAAGGATGCCTGATTCAACATGCTATTAAATCTGAAGTAGAAGCTACCAAAAGAGAAGATGACAGAAATTCACACTGCTACACTGAAAATTGACCTCTTCCTGGAAACCATAATCCAAAAGGATGACAAATGAAAAGCACAGGTCTGGTTCCTATCTGTTTTCCTATCTGTTTTTTTCCAAACACAGAAAAAAGTGTATGAGAAAAATAAACTAAACATTAAGTAAATCCAGTTCATGGATTTATTTATAGTCAAATATGAAGCAGCTTTGGTGCTTCTGAAAGAAAGGAAACTTCCTTTCTTCAATGACTTCCAAACTTCTGCATTCCAAACTTTAGCATTCAGCAGTATGAACTCTTGTCTTGTGAATATACTACTCAACGAGTTCTTGGTTACCAATTATTAAGGTCATATGTAGCGGTCTATACAGATTCAGAGACAAAGAAATGCCCAAGAGTGATTAAACATGTAACAATACAGACATTACCAAGCCTAGAACACAATGAAGCAGCTCTGCATTATTTAACAGGTATTTTGTTATCCCTATCTATAGGCATATCTATAGGTTAGATTCTGGTCATGGCATCAGAAGAACAGGAATATTTTCAAATACCTTTGAACAGGCTACCTCAGAAGCTCAATGTTTTCATATGAATTTGCAAGAGTGCTTCTCTAGAGAAGTCGTAGTTTACGTTCTGCTTCACACCTAGCCTACATTAAATGCACTCAAGGCAGTATCAAGCGCTCCTTTCTCCTGGGTTTTATCTTGTAAATGCTAGAGCATCACGTATGACAACATCAGTAAATAATATCCTGACCCCTGCTCCAGTGCCCAGTGGGAACCTAATGATGAGCAATGCAGAAGAGGGCTCTGCTTTGCTGCTCTGCCACCAGAAGGCTCCAAGCACCGCAGCAGGAAGGCTGCCAGAAGGCAAGGGAGAAACCAGACCGAATTTCTGCCAGCCAAGACACCCTCTTATGCAAAGTCCTCTAAGAGGGAAGCAAGTAACAGAGAGCTCACCAACAGAAAGCCCCTTAGTGTTATCCCAATTCAGTGGGATAAAGCAGCTCCTACAAAGCGGGGCAGTTCTCTCTATTGCCATTCTCCAGTGCTACACTCCACATGACCAGTGCAACTAAGGCTGGTCTCTGATCCCGCATGCTGGCACAGCACGTTGCGAGGGGTGAGGCTGCAATTTTGCCACTATGAACTCTGTTCTGAGCAAAAGCTACATTAAAATCCCAACACCTCTACAAGGAATTTTACTGTAGCTCCTCTATGCCGATTGCATGATGCAAATGTAAGCTTTGAACTTCGCTGGTTTGGGGAAGGGATTTTGAAAACAGCTGCATTTTCCAATTCTCCTACCAACCAAGTTGTTCTCGAAGCCTGGCTGTGTTACAACAATCATCATGTTACAATCACTGGGAGTATGCCTAAGCATACACATGTACACGCATGTTTGAATGCATACACACACACAAGTTATAATACATGTATAAATTTCACTGTGTATTTACTCCTTCGCTGTAAGCGCCATTCCTAATGGAAAATAGACCATGTCTCCTTTTTAAGGGAATGATTAGGACCACATGTTTCACTGACTCTTACGTTGAGGATCTTGCCGATATTTTTGAAACCAAATTACTAACAGCATACTAAACTTATTTCCCTGGTGGAAACCACTGGCTACTAACTTAGTGAATACGAACACATTTGTCCCTAAACATGCAAGTAATCATCATACAAAGCCAGAGGCCTAAACCAAGTAGATACGGGGCAGATGACAGCAAGGTTCATGTGCAATAGTAACATATTCTATAACCAAATGACTTTGTTTATCTGAGAAACCCAGTATTACATCACTTTTCCTAAAGAGAATATAAACAGCATATTTTTGAAGAAACAGTTACTTAATGTGCAACTTGTCACCACTATCAGCTTTAACATAATAAAATACATGTGGAAAATCCCTTGAAGCAAACCTTCTGCAAAGCAGATTCTTCTCTAGTCTGGGTCAGAGGGTGTGTATGTCTATGAAGGAAATGCTATCTCTCTCCCTCCTTCACACACCCACTCGCTGCAGGTCACACAGCAGAGCTCACTGCCGTGATGTGTCTGCTGTATGCGTGGCACCAGCTCCTCGAGGAAAAGAAATTACCATTGTTTCTTGGGGAGAGTCTGTGCCTAGTAGAGAAAGCCAACAAATCACACTTCAATATATGAAATAGCAGCACTCATTGAAATTTCAACCAAGGCTCTCTAAAGTACTTTGCAGACAATGAATAAAATATGTTTCAGCAAGGTAAATATTACTCTCTGTATTTTGTAAATATGGAAACCACAGCACTACGTAGCTGAATAACTTAACCAAAGTCACTCTGAAAAAACATGGAAGTGACAACCATTACAATCAAGCTCCAGACTCTAATTTTGGAAGCACCAGATCTCAATCACTAAGTGTGGATGAAAGTTTGCACAACTTGATCTGGCAAAGTAGAAAGCATCCCTGGAGAGTAGATAAAGCCTCTCATCTGTCTTTTACTTAATGAGCAATACTGGGGCTACGGTCAGGAGCAGGAAAGCCAGGGCAGTTTGCCCCAGATTCTGTTTGAAGAGGTTAAAGAGAATTTTCCAGCAAATGGATCATAGCACCACCCTTACTTCGCACTAAGCTCCTGGGCAATTGGTGCGTGGGACCATGAAGAACCACTCTTGCACTAACCTCATCTTCTATAACTAAGCAAACTTCAGCCTAGCTTGATAAACATTTCCTAGCACAGCTCTGACAAGAACAGTTTAACAACACTTTTACACTCTAGCTTTGTCCCATGAGCAAAAGCTGGTAATGTTTTTTTCAAATTCTGAGATGCAGAAGTAGCAAATATTAATGAGAAGGCAACCGTTACACCCTTACTGCTTTTAACTTCATAGCCTTAAACTCAGACTTCTGAATCAAGAACACCACCTTTAAGCCATTCTAACATTTTATTCCTTATGGTATCATAGATCTTGAAACTGTGCAAATTATTCTGTGCCACTCTAATTGGTCTCAAAGTTTATGCCAGAAACAGAATAACCTCTTCCATTTCTTTAACCCAAGAGAAACAAATCATATAGTTGAATAATATGAAGAGCAATAAAAGGATGAGAAGTGATACAGATATGTGAATTTGCCATTTACATAAGGCAAATAAGTCATTTAATGCCATTACAGAATTATTTTTGCAGTCTGAGTTTACGTTTCATTTCATTACACAGTAGAATCTCTCCCAGAACTGCTGGCAAACGAGAGTTATAGGTGAGCAGCAGCAATGGGTTAATAAAAGATGGTATGTTATTAGATAAACTTTTTACAGGTTTGCATCTGAAAGTCATAACATAACCTCTTATTCCATGTGTCACTGTGACAGAAGGTTTTCAAGGCAGAGTTCTTGAAACTGCAAGATGTTAAACAGATGTACAGTACAGCCTTCCAGATTTAAATCATGAGAACTGCATTTGCAGCCTGTGTGTTGTATCCCCATTTTTTCTCTTATCAGCTTTGGATGCTTTAAACAAAACCGTCTGGTTTATGCACCTTTTTATATATGTATACAATGGACCCTAAAAAAACACCTCCTGCTCCATTTCTTTTCTTGTTTTCCTTCAGACTAGAAAAGGTTATTAAAAAATTTGTATTTTAGGTGAAGAAATCTCTTCTTATTCTGCAGGTGCTGGCAAGCCAATCAATTTTGTTAGTGTAAAAAAAGTCACTCACTGTAAAAATAGGCAGGAACAATAGCAATAAAAAAGAAACAAGAACGAACAGACGTGCTGAAATTTCAGCTTAATCATGCCTCTATACTGAAATATTGATAATCCCCTACTTTTCAGTTTCAACTCTTGCTTGCACTCTGACAAACCTCTGTTAAGAAATGTTTGCACAGCCATACAATTTAGATTGTGTACCTAGTCAGATGTCACCACTTGTGCCTTTGAGACAATTAATGCAATCATGCATTAAGTACATAGTTAGAGTAAGTTAGATCATCAGGGATCTCTGATAGTTTTCAGATCCAAACTCCTGTAAAGCAGGGCCAGCGTTAAAGTCAGATGAGGCTGTTCAGGGTCTACTGTCTCTAAGGATGAAGATTTCACAGCCTCTCTGATCCAAAGCTTAACTCCACTGTGAAAGTTTTCTTCTTCCTATGTAATCAGAATTTCCCTTGCTGCAACTTGTGCCCATTGTCTCTTATCCTGTCAACATGTACTTCTGGTGCTATGATTTTGCTAATTGAGTACAACATGGAATTAGTATTTCTCACTAAGGCATACTGCTTACTCATGTTCAACTTGACATCCATGAACATCTTAGGGTCTTTATCCGTGAAGCTGCTTTCTACCCAGTCAATCCCCATCCTGTACTGCTGTAGGGGGCTATGCTATCTCAGGTATAGGACTCCACATTTCCTTTTCTTGGACTTCAGGAGGTTCTCCCGAGTTCTGTGTCACTTGCAAATTTGCTGTATTTCACTCCAATTCACTGTCCAAGTCATTAATGAGGAGTTTAAACAGTGCTGGCCCCAGAACAGGTCCCAAGGAAACACTGTTGTTTATACCACTGGGTATGCAAAGGCTAAACTCACGAACTCTACTGTATGTATGAGATAAATGAAGTTTACAATTATAAAAAATATACAAGTTCACTAAATGGGACAAATAATTTTGTGACAGCACAGTACAACAGCTAGAACTTACACTAAATCATAATGACACTTACGCTATTTCGCATTGCTGCCTATCTTTCAATTAACATTCCTGGTATTGTTCCTAGGTATTCCGTGCTAGAGATGTGGCGTATAAATGAATGGAGGAAGGACACTCCTTGATCCAAAGCATTAAAAAAAGGATCTCAATAAAATACACAAAAAGACAGTATATCAGGCATCATACCAGAGAACATCTAAATATTAAAATCACAATTACTACTTTGTAAAAAAAAAAAAAAAAAAAAACCAAACAAAAAAAAACAGTCCCAAAGAATTTGTAAGGCAAAAAGCAGGAATAGGAACACACAGTATTTTCATCATATGAAATATATACAGAAATATACTGGTTCAAGGCCAGGTTGGACAAGGCTTTGAGCAACCTGGTCTAGTGGAAGGTGTCCCTGCCCATGGCAGGGGGTTGGAACTAGATGATCTTAAGGTCCCTTCCAACCCAAACCAGTCTGGAATTCTATGAACACCACGGCAAACAATTCTAAAAACAATACAAACCAGCACCACCGCCTAGCTTTCCATCCGCACAGAATACAGAGACAAACCATTTGAGGCAGGCAGTCACAAGAGAACCAAAAATATGAAACAAAAATCTTTTGCAAGAATATAGTTTCAATTTGATTACTGAATTTATACTAAACATCAAAGTGTACACTAGTACAAAGTGAAGAAAAAAACCCATGAGTAATCACACTGCTGTGAGTGCAACACTGCACAAGCAGCATGCTGGTTGATGGATTGGGGTCAGAAATGCTCAGCACTTTTCAGATTCAAATCCCTGGAGCTGTTTGAGTTTACCAAAAATCCCAAGTAAGTACAAGCAGGTGGAGTTCCCATCTTGCTCTGAAAAAAAGCATGTATAAATTGTTTCTATTGCAGCTATATGTGTCTTGGTATTTCCCTACTTAGAAACAGGAAAACACATTCCAAAGCCTTGCCACACTAAACTGTTCATAAGCTCTCCTTGAAGAAATTTCCATTTCTCAGGTGTTTGGAAGCAAGGAAATGCACAAATGGACAGACAACAACAAATTGACTTTGCCACTGTATGCAAAGCCATGGAGTTCGCTACACTGCCAATGCCTTAATCAACTTAAGACAATTAACTTCACCCAATCTATGAAGAACCATCTGCCTAAAAATTAATATAAATGAAGCAATAGTTTCCCTATTTTGACTCATTGTTACACTCATCTTAATATACAGCACAGTATAAAACTGCATTGATTTGTTGGAGCAAGTCCAGACGAGGCCATGAGGATGATAAGGGGGCTGAAGCATCTCCCATATGAAGACAGGCTGAGAAAGTTGGGGCTGTGCAGCCTGGAGAAGAGAAGCTGCATGGAGACCTTCACAGCAGCCTTCCAGTATCTGAAGGGGGCCTACAAGGATGCTGGGGAGGGACTCTTCATCGGGGACTTCAGCAATAGGACAAGGGGTAATAGGTTTAAACTCAAACAGGGGAAGTTCAGGTTAGACATAAGGAAGAAGCTCTTTACTGTGAGGGTGCTGAGGCACTGGAACAGGTTGCCCAAAAAAGTGGTAAATGCTCCATCCCTGGCAGTGTTCAAGGCCAGGCTGGACAGAGGCTTGGGCGACATGGTCTAGTGTGAAGTGTCCCTGCCCATGGCAGGGGATTGGAACTAGATGAGCTTAAGATCCTTTCCAACCCTAGCTATTCTATGATTCTATGCCCTCTCTCTGCTACAGTTGTGCCAAGTAGCTGGTGGGTATCTTGCAGGCTTCAGCTGTTTGGTAGGCAGCTCATTAAACCAGAAAAATTAATAACTTGGATTAATTTAACCTCAGTACTTATGTCATCCTTCTTAATGGAAAAAAAAATCCCATCTCAGTATTATCATAATAATATTTATGCCGCTGATCATCCTTCTGAATAGAGGGGAACACTTCCTCAAATACCTCATCTGATCCAGGACACAGAATTTTTAAAGAAAATACTTGATTATCTTACTCATTCGTTCATATTCAAACTTTTGCTAATATTTAAAACTAGTCAGTGAATTTGATACAAATTATTTATAATTTTGTTTGTTCCAGAACCCCACTTTTTCAGTGAATCATTTACCAAGAAAGTATCAGACCAGTCCTACTTAACGTAATTGCCATATAAAAAAATACAAAGGCCTAAGCATAGACTACAAAGAAAAAAAAAAAACCTTTGTTTTAAGCCATATTTTCCTATCAGGAGAACAAGTCAGACCCATACATCAGAAGCAGCAAAGAAACGTTTATCTGTTGCATACTTCTTTGCTAGGAACAGTACATGTCAGTACAAGACTACACACATTAGGAAAACTCCTTTGCTTTGGTAAAAGAACACATTGTTAGGTCAGCAAATGTACTTAATATTTTACTTTCCTGAGAACAGCTGCAATGCCTCCAATACACAGGAGTAAGAGGGAGAGAGGAAAACTTCACCATTTAACTGAACCAACTAAAACACACAGCCACTTAAACAGGGAAAACATGATGGCCATTATCAACTATGGCAATCTCCCTGTACATACTTCTGTTACTTTCTGTAACCTTTATTACTTTCTGTAACCTCTCTGGAGCTTTTGAGCAAATGTTAAAATCAGAACTGAAACAAGAATTTGGGAAATAATATCTTTGAGGACAATTAAATTTACTTCATTTAACATCAGAAAAAGACGGAGCTTTTCTAAGCAAGAATGAATTTCATATTATCTTTCATCCTCCGTCATCATTTCAAATACTGCTAAATCAAGCTGCAATGTACTTTCTATGCAGTCCTAAGACTCCTTCAGAACTTTGGGCAAATGCGATGTTTAACCAAGTAACCACACAGAGCAGCAGGGAAGACTCTTCTGCAACATGACAATTATTTTATAATAGATGAAATAATTCCTAACTACCCTTTATAAATAAAAATGTCAAGTCTATGTATTGATTTCACACTTTATACCATTTATTTTTTCTATTTTATTACATAATGTGTACAAAATGCAGTAAAGAGTTCCTGACAAAAATCTTGAAAAAATACTTTATTTAGAAACATCAAATCTGTTTCTGAATCCTTAATTGGATTAGGGATTAATTAACTTCTGTTGTCATCTGCTGAGCAGTCAAGACTGAGTAATTAGCATTAAACTCTCCATATCCCCTCCAAAAAAGTAGTGGCCTCTGTAAATGAATTGGTGATCTAATGTCAATTACTCACGTCAAAGTTTATTTCAACCCACCCAAAAGCTGCCCTACCTACTGGCAATTTCATCAGAAAAAAAATCCAAGCACTGAATTAAAGTTGGGCTGGTTCAGCCCGGAGACAAGAAGGCCCCTGAAGTGAAGACCTTAGAGCAGCTCCAGTGCCTAAAGGAGCTACAAGAAACCTGAAGAGGGGCTTTGGACAAGGGCCTGTAGGGACAGGACAAGGGGAATGGCTTTAACCTGACAGACGGGGGGTTGAGATGAGCTCTTAGGCAGAAGTTCTTCCCTGTGAGGGTGCTGAGGCGCTGGCACAGGGTGCCCGGAGAAGCTGTGGCTGGCCCCTCCCCCGCAGTGGCCAGGTTGGACACAGAGACTTGGAGCAACCTGCTGTAGTGAAAGGTGTCCCTGCCCATGGCAGGGGGTTGGAACTAGATGAGCTTTAAAGGTCCCTTCCAACCCAAACCATGGTATGATTCTAAGAATTAACAAACCAAGCTTGATGGTTGTCTGTAGAGCCACTGCACTGCTTTTTTCCATAATACACCTTGTTGTCTATTACTGACATTGCTCAGATACTGATATTTTGTATTTATTTTTAATTAAGGGCATAGCTAAATACAAACCCTATTCATAACTAAGCAAATATTTCATTTCAGTTGCACCCATCACCCTACTGATTTCTGAGATTATTTAGATGGTCAGTTATGCAGCTACTTCAGCAAAGACTGCAGCACTGCTTTTCGCTCCTTTGATTTAACACAGGTCAAACTGATGCAAAAGCAATAATCTCAGAGAGAATACACCTACAGTGTGATGAGTGCATCTGCCTTTCCTTTTATAGCAGCTGAAGGTTGGTATCCACAGATTCTGGTATGTTCAAAACAAAAATTCTCTTAGAACAGCCAACAAGGTTGAAAAAGTGCTTTGTATTCTGAAACTACAGTAACACTTCTTTCTACACCCTTTCCTGGATGACTTGTAAAGATATAAACTATCTCCACATGCTTTCATTTCGTATTTATTTTTCCATCACTCATCTAAAAAGGGAGAAGTAAAATGTACACAGTGAGAGTGAACGCGTTTGCACTTTGCTCTAGAACAGGAGAAATGCATGGACTGAAGACTTCTGCAATAACAAGAATGCCACAAGGAACCTATAATTTGACATTACTTTTATAAACCTGCTTGTAATATAGATATTTGCTTGATCAGCAATTGCACCGGTCTTGCTGTGCCTTGAATTTCAACTAGAAAGGCTGTTTGGCCACCTAACATTTTAGGGGGTTTGTTTCTGGAAGGACATATTCAAAGGATAAAGACATAAAAGTATGTTATTTAAATTTTGTAATTTCACTGGGGAGACACTAATGTTACATTCACATGGACACATTTATAACTGACACCAGTTGTACTAGTGAATTTACTGGAGTTAGAGCTTATGACAGAAAAAAGGCAATTAAAGTAAAATCAGTCCGTATTATACAGGACAGGTCTTCTGTGTTTCTAAACACATGATGACACAGACCTGAAGTATACATTCCTATTAAATGCATATTCTTAGACCCTAACAATAGGATGTAACACTGAAGAATCCAACAAGTTCTTACAATCAATAGGGGTCACGATGCAAAGTATCTCTCTTTTCAGATCTATCAGGCTGGAGAATAAAGAATACCAGAATACCATACCACATCAACATAACTTAAGTTCCCACTAGAATATACCATGCAATAGGATAAGTTGTGTATAAATACTACACCCAGAAAATACACATTGTATGGACAATGAAACATGAATACCAGATTTAATATTAAATTCACAAGGGAAAACAAAGAATCAACAGTTTGAAAAAACTACTGATGAAAAGCAATGCCATGAATACAGAAAGAGGCAGGAATAAAGCACCTGCATGCTATGCACTGTCAGCACTTTCCAATATCAAGGTATCTTTAAGAAGGAAAAATGGAAAGTGTAATCTGCTACTGCAGTTCTCAACATGAACAAATAACATATCCAAAACCAGCTCAACAAAGTCATTGAAAGGTGGCCAATTCCTACATAAACACGTACATTAAGGTCATATAGCAAACCTATGTGGCAAACTGTGGGATGAGACAAGAGAGAGTCCTTTATCAAGACTGTGATCTCAATGAATTCGGTACAAACAACCGAAGAAGAACTCAGGCTTATCTGCTGACAGTATCAATAGAAATCAATACAATGAAAGCAATATGATATCTCAATAACTTCAGAACTGGAAAGATGCCATCTCCCTTTGGAAAATAATGACCCAGTCTGCAAGTTCCTCCTACTCTGCACATGGTAGCCCCTAAATTTAAGGGAGCATTGCTGTCATATTTTTCTCTTCCATGACTTCATTTCTCAGGGATAGGAGAATTTTTCACAAAAATGTGTTATTACAAAACTGATTTAACATCAAAGTTCCTCTAAAACTCAAAGCTTTTATCGTGATGACTGGAACACAGACCAGCTGCTTTAGAGAAATGGGTAGATTTGAGCATCACAGGAAGGGCTAGAGAAATCCTAAGTTCTCCCTTTTTCATTTGTGACCCTGTGGAAATAGAGTATCTGAAAGAACAAGATGTGCAGATACTAAATGATGTTTCTGGTCATGCCTGCTTCTGGTGCGACTTGAGGACTGCAGGAAGATGCATTCCAATTGCCTGCTCCATGCCAAGGGAGCATCAGACTACATTTGACAGAAGCTTTTCTCCAAAACCTAGCGAATGGAAAGAGCAACCCCTCAAACTTCTTTCACATTGAGTCAGGATCTCCATATTAGTACTACCATTAATCATCTTCAATGCACTACCTCCACATTGAGGTGACTCTTTTGTTATAGGAATGTTTATTTCAATAGGCAATTACAGGCATGCATAAAAATAGAAATCCATTTTCTTCTTCTGTGAGCTATGATGTGTTTCAAGTGTCATGCTAGACATTAATAATTCTATCGGGTCATCCCAAAGGCCCTTCTGTAAGCCTGATCAGAATTTGGCCTTTTTTTAATTAAAAAAAAAAACAAACACAAAAACCCAAAAAAACCCTAGACCATTTTTCAGGACTTTAAATTTTAAAGAACACACAAGATCACCACCAACATTAATCACAATTTATATGTAATTCGAAAGAGGTTTTACCCGTAGAACGTATACTACAAAATGACACAACTTTTGATTTAAATTGTTATAATTAAAAGCTACGGTTGCTAAGTAGCAATGGTGTTGAAATTGTGTTGAGAGAATTTCAACATGTGGCTGGCTGTTCAGGGTGTTGACATCCAAATGCTGTAGCCAGTTTTAAGCTTGGGATGAGTTCTTTAAAACAATGGTAATGCTCCTGGCCTCAATGACCACGCACAGTGAGGAAATACTTCCTGCTTCTTTACAAGCTGTCTAGTTGAATCATAGTAGAAACCTACATGGAACCAGTCAGAAATGAGACAGAAAATGGCAATGACAGAGAAAGCATGCCTGACTAATTAATGCCTTTTTGCGGTGGTTGAAAAACATCTAAATCTTCAAATACCCACCCCTACTCAGCCTACGTACTTGCCTTTTCATGGCTTAGATATTCCTCCTTGTTAGTAAGAGCCATAAAAGATTTTTTTTTTTGTAAGTGTTACTGCATAAGTACAATGCAAACTGAACATGTCAGCATCTCATCTGAAAATAATCGCTTTTTTCCCAACACTGAGTGGGACTCCAAGATGAACTTAGGCTGAAGAAAGTGGTAAATCCTGTCATTTCAGGATCCTGGGCCAGGGTCGTGGATTGAGCTAAGATTTTTAAATTAAGCTGAGCACTCAGGAAAAGCAGCTGAAGATCAAGTGATAACTAAAGCCTGATCTGCACAGTTTCTGCACTTATTTCTGCACAGCTTGCTGGATTTCCCATTTTATTTTCTCCCTTGCTGGAATATATATGTATTATCATCTGTAGCTACTACTATTAGAGAGATTCTGAAGTACAAGATGCCAAATGCAATAGCATATTCTCCAGAATATCATTACTATTTTCAGGCCTACACAATGTAGCTCACACTACAAAGCTCCACCATGCTACCTACATTGATTACAAATGAATCTACCTAAAACTGAACAAGACCTATGACTAAATCCAGCCTTTATGGTCTCTGAGAAGAAGAAAAAACAAATCCAGGCTACCTTCAGATGAACTCCAAGACAACAAAGTGGCAATTAACTTTGAAAACATACAAATACAGTAGGAAATTGTGTAAGTGGCCCTTTATTGAAGAGAGATAGATAATGAAGCATGTTTAAACTACAAGCTGAAATTCCTCTGTTGATTATTGGCTGTCCTATAAATTTACCTGAGTAAATGAATCCACATCTACTTAAGAAAAACATTTTAAAACCAAAAAAACTGATGTTTTCTTACTTGATTTCATATCGCCTTGTGAGTTAGGTAACCAACAGGCACAGATATTCTCAGAATTTACATACTGCAGGGAAAGCAAAGAATACCTAGTTTTAACTGACCATTACTCAATGAATGCTCAGATAAAAGAAAAACCAAACAAACTCCTAAAGAATCAATTGCTTCAGCATACAAACTCTCTTCAGGCTGTGAGACCTAATGAGATACCCATATACAGGTATTTCATACCTTCCTGTACATAGAACAGATTTGACACCAAACTTTAGATAAATGCAACAACTGGGTTAAAAACTCTTTCGACCCCCCTGGTTATACAGTTTAGATGAACAGAAGCAACAGTTGAGCTAATGCTTTGCAAGGGATTTCAAAGTTATGCGTCAACTGACTCAGTACATCTTGAAGTTGGATGGCCTTATCCTGAGAATACTTCGGTAGAATGAGACACTAAATGCACAGTCTTTGAAATCAACTGATTTCATTTTGATTAGCTGCAAGGTTGAGGCATGAGTGTGTAACTCCTGCACGGATGTAAACTAATACAAGAGCCTGAGGCGCAAGTGACGTGTTACAGACTCCTAACACTGAGGCCTAATGAAGACTGAGGTTTCAAAAATAGCCTCTTTGTTTCAAAACCTGAGCATGGCTTTTGGACAGGTCTTCTGCAAGAGAATGTCCAAAAAGGCTAGATGACTTTTTGTACTTTTGAATAGCCATGACAGCAATGCGATTTTTAAACGCAATTCAGTATTTTATGAGAACAGACCTCTAATGAGATGTTTTGAGAACTTAATATTTTCTGTAACCAACATTTACATTAATCTTTTCTCAATGGAATGCATATGCAAATAACACTAAGATATTCCATTCATATATGTGCATGTTTAGAAGGAATTAAGGGAGAACTTTAAAAATGCTGCTACTAAGCATCATGTGCTTGTTTGCACAAAAGAAATACAGCTCATCTTTAAGCACATGCTTGAAACTTTTCCTGTCAGGCTCTTTCCC
>NW_009909528.1:200386-209115 GCF_000696875.1 Nestor notabilis
ATATTTAAAAGTAGTTTTATTTCTCGTAAGTAAGGTACAGCTCCAGGCCTTATTTTAGTATACATCACTCAAATCACACAATAAAACAATTAATTTCCCAAAGGGTTCTTTCTCTGGTGTTTTCATGTTAGATGCTATACTTTCCAGAAGCATAACTACTGCATGTTTACAACACTGCTTTTAGATAAGTCCCAATTTCATAGCTAAGAAACTAAAGTACAGAGAAAACTAAGCATAAACCACTATGTTCAGGTTTTCATCATTTTCAACAATATTACGTTTTTAAACAGCCAAAGTATACTTTAAACAATTTCATTTACATCCGTAAGAACTCGGTGCTGCTGCGTATTTAGCACGTGGTGCCACAAGGCAGGCGCTCAAAACACGAGGCGCACACTTTTAATGACCACCTTTTAACATTGCGATTGAAGTGAATTACCTAAAACCACGTGTAAACTGTGTGGCAAATGCAGAAAGAAATTCCTGTCTGGCATTCAACACCTGTGAAAATGAAGCCATGTTTCTGCAGCTTCTCACCCCTTTCACTACTTTTCATATTCTGAATCAAATAAATTAAGAATCTGGCAGACAACAGTCTGGTTCACAAAGCAAATTAAATGCTCACCTACTGAGCAGCCAAGTCCATCCTGCACACTTCAGGAAGAGGGTACAGCAGAAAAATGTTATTTGATTTAAAAATGTCACGGGCTCTATTCCCCTCTACTCATAGCCAGCTTCTCTCCCCCACCCTTAAAAACATGGGACAGCAAAAGAGCACATCTATGACATTGCAGACAACTTCCTTGTTAAAAAAGGACTAATTCTCTAAAAAGGAGCTGCAGCAGCAGAGGTCCCAGGGGAAAAAAAAAAAAAAAACTGTTGTAAGGATGTGTTGATATGCTAAGACAATAGATTTCTGGGAACTTGTCATAAAACATGAATGGATCATTTTATCAAAAATGTTTCCAAATGTACTTCAGGCTTAAGAAGACAAACAGCACTGGAAAATTGAGATCAAACTCTGCAAAGTTATACGCATGTTCAAACAAAACCTCCTAACAGATAGTATTGATCTTAATCATTATTTTTCTTACCTAGACAACAGATGTATATTAACAAGGTTTACATACAAAAGCCTATTATTACTAGAAACATGCCTGTTTATTGAGAACCCCATCATATTCCAACGCTTCTCCACTATATGCTCTCTAGTAGTCATTGCAAGATGGGCAGGCCACACAAAAACCTGGCATAGCCATGGACCACATTTCACTACAGCCAAAATATATAGAAATAAAAAAAATCACTTCCTATTACAATATTCCTTATACCAAAATACAAGTGACATCTCATTTTCAGCCCTTCCTCTAACATTTGGATATAGAACTATCTCGTAACACATATAAAGCCTGCATAATTGTGTATACGTGGGAATCGCATACAACAAACAGACTAGAACTGGATTTTCCATTTAACTTCTTCGAACTATGTTCCATTCCTTAATGCTTTCCACTTTAGAACAGAATCTACTTTCCTAAATTTCCCACAGACCAAAAGCTTGAAAACATTTCTAATTTAGTACAAAAGAGCTACTTTTGACAAAATTAAAGGCTTGAGTATGGTTGGTGGTGTGGGGCTTTTACATTGCATAAAATTTAAAAAGTGAAGAAAAAAGTTGGCTTGAAACACCAAATCAAAGCTAGGCAGAGCACACTTCCAACTCAGCAAGACAGGCAGGAATAGAGCTGAATTTCTCTTTCAAAAAAACAGAACTTAGACACCTTCAAGATGATCTTTCACTTTCAGTGAACTGGCATTTTTAAATGTAAAAACATTCCATTGGAAAATATCTAACCAGTTATACTATTATTTAATAGACACATGCAAAACTTAATTCCTCTCTTTCTCTTGTCTGTTAGGAATTACTTCCAGACACATCGTATTACCTCAGGCCTTCATCAATTGCTTTTCACTTGCAGAAACTGCTATACGTAAAAAAACCTCCCTGCAGTATTATGGACATTAATATAATTCCATTTGACTTGGGACAAGCCCTCAATGGGCCACAAAAGTCTAGTTCAACAAAGAATGACAAGTGAAATATGGTCATATTCAATTCGAAAAAATACCAACCAAACAAAAAAACCCCAAACCAACCACCAGCATGCGTAAGATGATTTACAGGAAAACAAAAACCCAACCGACCAACCAACAAAAGCACCAACAAACCACCACGCTTGAGAACTTTTGCTGTTCTGTGTGTTCACAACTCTGATTGTAGAAGCTTTCACCAGATGTGAGGCAATTTTTGCCAGGATGTATTCAAATGAAATGACTTCCAAAATAAGAGACAATCTGGAGGATAATTCTAAACCCACCACCTTCGTAAGAGTCTACAAATAATAAACTTAAAGCATTAGATAATTTCCAGCTTCAGATATTTCATTACTCAGTTTACTGTGGGGTTTTTTTTTCTGAGGCATATTCAGAGAAACGGCCAAAGGAACTGTAATGGCCTTCTGGGACAGGAAGACTAAGGTTGCTGTAAAAAACGTTAAATTAATTTTTATAGTGATGCAAAGTCAGGGAAGGGTTGTTAAGGGATGGCCTCTTGCCACAGGGTGGAGTTTTGTTTTGGTATCCTTTTAGAGTCTGCAGGTGTTTGGCAGGAGCTGAAATCAGGGCCAGCTGTGATATTTCAGCTCCGATATTTCCCTCCCCATATTTCTCAGAAGTGATGCATCAGGGTGATGTCTTACACCTGATGTACTCTACTTGTGTGGTATGACTGTAACTGCTTGGGGGTGGTAGGGGAAATACCACTGCATGGCTTTCATTTTTATTTTCAGCTGGCAATATTCATATAGTAAACTTCACCAGAATGAATGCATTTACTCTGGTAAACACCACATTTAAAAAATTTATTAAAGTACCCATAATATTTCTGGGTTGTTTTGTTACTTCTTATATACGCCAGCCATTTAATTAAAGTAATAACACTGTGTATGAAAGATGTTTTTACACAGTGCTATTACTAAAAGAAATTAGGAATTATCTTGTGAAAAAGGGGAGAGGAGTATTTTAAAGAAAGCAAAAACACCCTTCAGTCTCCCTCCTTAACTTAAAGATCTTTGTCCTTGCATATTTAGCTGCAGTACAGTGCGTACCTGGTTTTGTTTTGGTTTATCTTTTGGGAGAATTTGAATAGTTTCTATTAAAAATGGTATTCTCTTTTAAGTTTGTTTTGTTTGGAAAACCTCAAACCACATTGTATTTCATACACATGTTCCCCAGGGTATGTTAAATGGGACCATACTGAGGTCACTAGTAAGTTTTTTAAACCGTTTTAAGAATTTCTTTAATGTTTGTACTATCTTGGCCTGGTTAAAAGAACACATTTTTAAAAACTAGCTTGAAAAAGCTGGGCTATAAAAAGCTTATTAGAATAGTCCATACTGTTCATAAGAACTTTCACATTCTTTCCTCCGTCTTGTTTTTAAAGAGAATTGTTGCCTGAACTACAGAATCTGCTCCCCTTCCTCTCAGCCTTTTTATCCATTCATGCACAAGCACACATATACATCTATCCACAGACTGATTGACTTAGCAGTACAAATGCCTGTAGTATTCATTTTAACTTCACAAATGAATAAAAGATTATAATCAGTGGGAAAAGTGGACGTTTCCCTCCATTCATGGAAAAAACAGTATTACCTGGCACTCCAGCTTAGCAAAAAATTTCCTGGTTTTTGGCAGCTCACTTGGAGTACAATTGAAGCTGTTAATGATATTAACAAAATGTCCTGGGATCAAAAATGTGTCGTTCTATCTCAGTTTATAGAAGAAGTTATGCAAGCCACTCTTGGCCTTCACAGTTCTGAGGTCCTTTCAGTGAAAATAAAATCTGAAAACACAACCCACCTGTAGATGATCAAGTTCCATCAGACCATTTCAATCATGTCCTTTACTTGCCTCTCCTATTTTCTCAAACTTGCTTCCATTCCTCCCTTGCATTATTCCAACCTGTGGCTGGTACCAGCCCTATGCACCCTTTGCAGCAGACTGACAGGTGAGCTGCCATATGCTTTGCTGGTTAACCAGTGAGGTGAATGCTCCATCCCTGGCAGTGTTCAAGGCCAGGTTGGATGGGGCTTGGAGCAACCTGGTCTAGTGAAAAGTGTCCAGGCCCGTGGCAGAGGGTTGGAACTAGATGAGCTTAAGGTCCCTTCCAACCCAAACCATTCTGTAATTGTTGATGGCCGTGCTGTGCATCTTGGTCACTAATGATGCATGACTACTTACAATGAATAACTCCATTATGGATGTCAAAATCCAAAGATCAAATAGGAAGACAGTAGCAATAAAATGAAGTTAAAAATATTGAATTGTTCTTATGTCCAATTCTGCTGGTAATTCCCAAAATGGAAGAGGTTAGCAAGACCTAAGTATTATCTATTAGAGGTAGAGTTTGTCTATATTGAAGTATCAACAGGTTTGATGTTTTTCTGGAGTCTTTGCAATGGTTAAAAGTAAATAAGTACTGAAAGCAGATTACTGCATTATGATAAACTCTTTCATTTTACATCACATTGTACTTGTTACACAGTATCACTAAGTAAGGCTATTAAATGCAAGCTGAGTGACATCTTTCCTAGAAATATATTTCCTCATCTAAACTAAGGCTGAAAAACCCCACCATACTATAATGGGAGCACTCTGAAGAATGATGACAAAGTTCTCATACTTAATGACTGGGTTCAGCTTTACACACAAGGAAAAAATATTGCTGTGATTATAGTATGTTCTTGTTGATGGTTTTTCCCTGTTATAACTGGCATTTCATAGTGCAAAGGATACCTACATTATGGATTCTCAGGTGTTGCTGGACTTTTTCCTCTAGTCTTAGGCACAGTCTCAGGGCGCTGTTATAAGTTTTGAGGTTTCAGAAACCAAAATTGCAGAGTGGCTTATGAAACACCAAAGCTATATGCAAGCATGTGTGTTTATCCCAGACACACACTGTCGGTGAAGCAGCATAAAGATGAACAAGTGGAGGGAGACTGGGCAAGGTACAATGGCAAAAACTACAGTCCACAAGAAAGGTAAAGCTGAAAAGCTTTGCTTGAACTGTCACTAAATGTCTAAACCCAAGCTATGGATAAGTAACTCCAGGCAATGAAACCACCTGCGAAGGTCTGAAGTCTTCGCAATCTAACTTTTGTGTAGGAACTAGAAAACTGTACTTAAAAGGCTGAGCATGCTGCTCTCTGAATTGCTGGTTTGTTTCATGGTCTCTCAAATACATAAAGGCAGAGTGGGTGGGTCTAATTTTATATAAGCGATGTAAGGTAAGTATCTTGCCATAACAGCAATACCTTAAACAATTTTCTGTATTTCAATAAAGAGAAAAGTGCAGTCTTCCCCGCTCCTTGAACAATCACTAAGAAAAACACTTGAGGCAGGCAGCACAAGAAATTAAACAAATGTATAACATGCAGCATCCCCACAAATACTGACATTTCATTTCCAATAGTAATAAGAACACAGTGTCCGAGTGCCATCTGTTCCAAAGAAGGCTGTAGAAAAGACAGTGTTTACAAGCAGTTTCACCAGGAGGAAGAAACCAAAAGATCACTATGACCCTTTGCAGGAAACAATTTTTTAAATCCATCATATGGTGGTCTCTGACTGCACAGCACTGAGATACCTTTTATAGATAGGCAAGCTATCTTAGGTAATAACCTGACATATATATATAATCACAATATCATCATAATGTATGTATTAAAAAATAATATTTAGGTGAAGTCTAACAAGAGCAAGGTAACCAAGCTAACGCCTTTACAATCTCGGAGGTAATGGCCATCCCACGATCTACTATGTTTTAAAAAGCAGCCTCTTTCAGAGTGGACCTGACTTCTTTAAATTCACAGCATCAAAAAGAAGCAAAGAATGTTTTTCCAATGTTGCCCCAAGTACAGCCAAGTCAACCACGATCCGAGTAAAATACTCTTGCTGTTTGTTCTTCAAAGCCCAACCTTAATCCCTGTGAAAGTTATGAAGTGAAAAAGTTGGCTTATGCATACTTTACAGCATGGTACTACATCATTTTAAGGAGAAAGAGCATATTTATTTAAGAAAAAAAAACCCAAACTTCTTTCCTTGCAGTAGCCTTACAAATATTGTCTTATACCTCTAAAAGTATAACAAACATTTATTATAAATGTATTCCCTTCTGACAGATTGTTTTGCCTGTTGTTCTTTCCCAAAGACTACAATTGTATTCACGGTCCTGACAAACACTTCTCAACAGTAGACACAGACACTGGTCAATCATTTTCCTGGTTACTCTCATTATTAGAAATTCAATTAAATGAGATTCATCACCAGATAGAATAGCTATAAAATACTCTGTCACACTATTCAAGACAGCATAGTTCAGTTTGTATTGGGCCCTTTAAGTTATCATAAGCTAGAGGGTGAGAAGAAGGGCAGGGATCAGGGAACATACAGATAATATAAATCTACAGATAAATAATAGTTTTACTTTTAAGTATGTATAGATGCAATTCAGTGAAAAAATTAACATTTAAAATAAATAAATAAAAAGCTAAACCATTCTCAGGCAGGGAAACCACCAGGCCAAGAGAAGATTAAAATCTTCCTGCATATGACTCTGTGCTTCATTTTTTCCTCTTTCCAGTCAAAAAGTTGCCCTTTTTTTCCAAAACAGTTTACATTCTGATTATCCACATTCCTTACAGAAAAATCAGTTGCTTGTGGACAGCAAGAAAGGTACTTTTCTGCATATTTATCTGACAAAATACAATTACATAGTTTCTTTCTCAGTTCTATCAGCCATTTTTGAAAGATAGACTCCATACAAGTAATGAAATACCTACGGTTTAATGCATTATGACAAAATCTGTGTTCCCAAGCATATAATTCATTTAAGGATCTGTATTTATTTCTCATTATGCCATATTATTGGCTTAAACTCAATCCACCATATAACTCTCAAATCCCATTTTAAAGTAGCTGAAATCAGGTCTTAGTGGCAGGAAAAGTGATCGTTCCTCCGTAAAACATGTGTAATAATGTAAAGAAAAGACTTGGTGAGAACCAACCTGAGGATCCGAGAATACTTGCTGCATGTTGTTGATTGGGCCATACGGAACCCCACTACCTTCAAAGAGCTGCAACCATTCGATCGTTGTTTTTTCTGAAAACCTAAGAGCAAATAAGAAGCATGTGGTTTCAACTCCGTGCTTTCGGATTCCACAAATTAATTGTACAGCATGTCTCCTCCCTCTCTCACTGCTTCCATACTCTTCCCCACTGATTTCTTCCCAGGCAGTGAGTAACATAATGAATATGTACGACACGTGGGCTTCAGAAACGCAAACCCCAAAGATATAAGGGAAAGAATGTAGCTGAACTGACTTCTATTTCTGTGCTGCATTGCTTCAGATGATCGGAATGATGTAAAGCTAAATTTATCTACAGTTTCAAATAAGGATCAATGGGTTTCCTCCAGTGTTTAATTACACTAATGTGCTTCACATTTGTTTTCTTTTATGTACATATTTAACAACAAAAAAATAGATATAAGATGTGTACAAGTCTAACATAAGACACTGCTCACTAAAAGATGAAGTAAAGCACCAGAGTGTTTTTCCTCCATTACATCCAAACCATACGTGAGGATTAACAGCCACATTTTTTGGTCAGATAACAACACTGATTACCTATTTATTTGCTGTATGCTTGTATAACATATCCTAAGGACATCTGCTCAGCTTATTTCTTTCTAAGCATTCAATTCCATTACATTATTTCTCCTCTTTTGCTAGATACTTTTTCTTTCCTCATATGCCCAGTAGAGTTACACACATGAATAAAACAGGCTCTTGAAGAACTACCAGTCCCTGAGAGACCGTATTTTCTGCAGCCATTTGTGATTCTGAATCAAAGGTGAACTTACTTGGAGATAGTATCTTAAACTTCATGATGGTAAATAACACTGAGGTCTACTGGATTATTAGAAAGCAAAGCTCTACTTTGTGATATGTACACCACTGAAAAGAAATTCGGTATGATTTAATGACTTGATGAAATTAAATTACTAGAAGCCTTGATAACGGACACTCAATTAATGGTATTCTGTACCACACCAGTTCAGAGTTCCCTAAATGTTATCCGGAACAATGTCAGTAACATTCACCTTTACTTCTAGCATGTTATTATGCAAAAAAAAACTTTCCAAGTTTCTGACAGAAAGTTAATAGAGACAAAGCCCAAGGCACAAAAATCCCTGAATCAGTAAAAAGTCAAACTTTGTAAATTTACTTTAATACATATGCAGAGATTGGCTGCAAAGTATTTTATGCTACTTTTACAATAAAGAAAAAAAAAAAAAAAACCAAACTAGCAATAGTGACAAGTTAGGTCACAGGTATGGAACCAAACTTAACAGTTAATATCCTTCTCCCTGTGCAGTAACAACTTCCACAAGTTTTGAGGGAATGAATCCTGATACTCAATGCATTTTGCATGCTAAACAAATAGGAAAATCATAGAGTCATCATAGAACGGTTTAGGTTGGAAAGGACCTTAAAGTTCATCTGGTTCCAACCCCCCTGCCATGGGCAGGGACACCTTCTACTAAAACCAGGTTGCTCAAAGCCAAGTTTTGCATGGCTCTTCCTCAGAAACAGAAGCTTTACTCC
>NW_009909528.1:209146-210993 GCF_000696875.1 Nestor notabilis
TGAACATATGTGAAGTAAACAAACAATATTAGTAGAACTAGAAGTACAATAAAACAGAAAATTCAGAATAAAAGGCTTTAACAGTGCAAAATGTATTATAAAATGAAGTATCATTTCTGAATAACTGAAGATTAATGAAGTATCATTTCTAAAGAAAACAGATATAAGATTATTGCACTGTTCAATTATATACTTCATTGAACATTCAAGTTACATCATAGCAAAGATGTACTCAGTCATAAAGATAATGCCACTCTTGGACATGTCTAGGGTCCATCTAATTTAGTACTCTATTGCTGACTATACCTAGAACCAGGTACACTACAGGAAATTGGGGAAAAAAAGATAACTATAGAGAGGTAGATAACCTTCCCTCCTCAGTGATCACAGCCATTAGGAGAACATGACTTTAATCTAAAATATAATTTGTGTTTCCCTTCAGTACTCTCTGTTTGGCAACAGTTCTAATAATCTGAATATTCTTATTATTCATAGCGTCCTATTACTAAGGTTTGGGGCTCAAAATACTGCACAGTGCAAATATGATTCACACAAAAACTGTTTCCCATCAGTTATTGGTGCTATTTATACAGAACTGTTCTGTTCTCTGCTAGCAACTGAGACATTTCCCTCCTGAAATACTTCATAATTCATGGCCCACTAACTCCTTTTTCATAAATGAAAAGCTTTTTTCAGCTACTACTTTTTATGACACCTCAACCTCCGCTACTAGCTCATTTCCAAGAAAAAACAGCACATCTAAAACAGGACTCTTGGACTCAGCATCATAACCATGGTGCTGAGGACCATCACTAAGAAATTATTATAATTATTAATATTTTTATCATCATTCCCTCAGTCATCTGATGTCCAAAGTATGACACTCTCAAGTGAATCTTCATCTGTCCACAGAACTTCAGTTATAGCCGGTGCCTGCGGGAGAACTCAACCATGTGATTCACACTACAGCTTCATGTATTTCCAGATGAGCCCCTTTTCCCTCTAAAGTGTTCCATCTGCTATAGATAGAATCACATAAATGCCATTTAAATTATGATTTATTTGTAGAATCATTTTAAATCTGTATCTTAGCTTTCTATAATTATTATCAGTATTTCAGAAGTTCAAAAGGATTTACTTTTTTCTGCACTAGTCTGTGCTGCAAAGCTTGAATGCAGGCTCTTTCTGAAAACACCTCTGAAAAAAGAAGGATATGTAACCCCAATGGAGAACAAACCCACTGTTTCAAAGCCTGTGTGAAGGCTTACTTCACTAGAAGAGGTAGTAGTCTGCATGATGTCTTATTTGCATTTGAAACAGTACTCTAAGCCTCCTCTGCACTGAATTACACAGCACTCATGAAGCTACTGAAGCTGCAATATTGAAATGAGGCATAAGATTCTGAAGCTTTTAACATTAAAGATTATTTGTACTTAAAAATATTATAAGAATAGAAAGAGTAGCAAAGGCTGAACTAATTGAAATCTTATTTCATGGGAAAAAAACCCAACCAAATATATTTTTCCTCAATTTGTAAATCTAGTAGGCACCATTAAATGAAGAACTCTACATTTAAATTAGACATTAAATTAATGAAAAAACATTACAGCATGATATACAAAATTGCCTCCAGAAGTTAAAAAAAAAAAAAAAAATTAAATAAGAGCTCACACCTTATTTCCTTACACAAACCACAAGTGTAGGTTTGCTTCTTAAAAAGCAAGACCCAGATCGCTTTCTGCTTTCTAACAATTTCTAATAATAAAAGGGAGAATGGATATTTATAAAAGACAATAGCAAAGCACAGGAAAATGTTTTAAAGCAAGTGTTAGGGGGAAAAGAAAGAG